>NW_019211454.1:71873133-71884466 GCF_002443255.2 Varroa destructor
ATGTGTTCTGTACTCCTTAAAAATGTTAGTGAACTGTTAGTCTTAGTATACTGATTTTCTAAAGGCTTAGCCCATTCATAACTTGTATTGTTGAAGCCTACAGCCATTTGACGGTCGTGTGTTTAATATTGGTGCCTGTTGCCCCCAACGTGCCAAGCCACTAAACCTTTATCAATTAAGGGGTCTTATTACGCCATGCTTGGGTGGGTCCTTTAAGCCGCTGATTTTGCGTGACGCCACAAAAACAGATCCTCGGTCCCCGAAAAATCGACGCAGCATTGTTCCTTTTTGTCTCGTATCTAGTAAAGCAGCGTAGCTGTCGTAAAAATTTGCCCTGTTAGAGGCTCTTACTCCCGTTTCCATGTATCGCCTGGCTACGTTCTTAATGAACCTGTCAACCCGCAAGATTAGCGACCTCGGCTAGTTTCTCAGGGGCAGTGAGGCGAGCAAACAGGATCCAGGCTTTGAACACATGCTTCTTCTAGCATTGTCCTTTTTTATTAGACCGGCGTATTGTGGGTGTTTATTAAAATTATTTAAATTTAATGACAATTTAAATTATTTAAATTGTCATAGCCATAGATACGTGTTCTTGTAAATTCAACCACCTATTTCTCCTTACTATATTGTTATATATATATTTGTTAACCATCGCTTTAATAGGCAAGGTAAAACTTTTCATTGGCGAGATGAGCTAAGTTCTGAAATGAAAGTTCCGCGGCTGAAGACTTCAATACACTGTGGAGCTTCGCACGTTATGCCGATCCACTCGAAAGTTATATTTCAGCAGCATGAACTAACTTCTACATTAATTCAATTAGTTTCGTGTTAGACGGCAAATTTTACAAGCCGGAAATATCGGTCCATCAAAGTGCCAGCCCAAAGTAAATGTAAACGACACCATCAACATAGCAAGTTTACGTTTAGCTCCATACGTTAGTCAGTATCAGTCAGAAAGGACTGATAAATCTAGAATAAATGTATACACAATTTTAATGGGAACTATAATTGTTATCGCTATTTCAGGAACCATGGAATGGCTTAAACTAGGCTTCAATCGCCTAGATGAGGTTCCTAGCGAACCTTTACGTGACATGATTCAACTGCGTGAACTGGATCTACGCGGCAATAATATCAGCAAGCTCGAAAGTTACGCATTTTCGCCATTCGGAGCTAATCTCAAGTTCCTTTATATGATGCATAATCGCATCGCATCATTGTCTCCTGAGGCTTTCGCCAATCTGCCGCACCTTGAGTGGCTCTATCTTAACCACAACCGACTGCGGGTGCTACATCGTTCTGTGTTTGAAAAAATCACAGACACACTTGTTATTCTAGATGTGCACGGTATGGAAACGAATGCTCTGCATAGAAACTACAACTTTTTCTATCATTTTCCATTTTGTCTAATACCCGTCATTTATTATAACGGCCAACGTACCAGAGCCAGCGCAACTGTACAAGACACAAGTTAAACTTTGCACGAAAATAGTTTTCTGAGTGGATGCATAGGTAGCTGGTTAGTTTGATACTTTCGTTGACCGCCACCAGCGTTATTTAAACGAACAGAAAGTTGTCACGATTCATTAGTACTCCAGGCGTGATTATCACGTTTCCAGTATTCCACATCATATATTCCATTCTATCTGACAAGCTGAAAGTTACTGTCACCAACAGTTACCTCAAAGCCAACGTACGAATCTAACATCGAACATAGGTATTTCGTAAATAAAGCGCAGAGTGTATTAGGGCCCAAGATTTAGTAGCTTTATTTTCTAATTAATTATATGTTTGCTGTGTATAAATTAGCTTGGACTATCGAGACTTCAGTTTCGATCATGCCTATCGTGTGACGTAGGTCAAGCGAAAGTATTTTTTTCGAACAATCCTGATGACGCTTGTTACTCTGTCAAGGTCGCTAACCAACCCACGAACGAAACCTCGCCAATGACGCGTGTGGTCTATCTCTTAGATCTATGTTTTGACTATTAACTTTTCTCGTGTATCCTCTGTAGTTCTTTCTACATTATAGATACATATCACATGTTGTGGCCTACTAATGTACTGGCTTATATGAGCAAAAACGACGGAAATTGGTAGGCTGTCTGATCTTCTTTACAACAAGAAGATAAGATATCAATAGAATTGAATCTGCTATAGTCTACAAAAATGTTTGACCTGATAGAAAATTAAGTAAGAAGCAAGGATTCATAAGTCTTCTATTTCTCAGTCTATTTAGACTATATCTTTCACTCGGTACTGCCTATTCCATTGCGAATGCGATACCAGTTACTTTTTGTCATTTTGGACTTGGAAAAAGGTTGCTACCTAGCACTGCTGTGCCACCACCGTTTCACCTAAGCCGTTGTCTTAAGCTATCCTATTCAAATAAAACATTGTAGATTTTGTGCTCTCGACCTAAACATGTACGCATGCATTATAATTGTCAACTGATAGGAATAACCTGACCTTACCTATTGCTACCAAGGAATGTATGCATTATTCAGCAGTATATCCGATTTGGTATAAACAACACCGAATATGGTTCGGAATGCCAAACATTTTCGGTTTCGAACCGGACCATTGTAAACCACGTTTCCAATAAACGTCCAGTAGCTCGGAACACCCCTCGCTAATAAAATACACGGTTCAATCAGGGTTTACCCACGTTTTCATCTTTGCCTACTATTTGTTTACTGGCGGAAACACACAGTACTATGCATGCATCGCATCGAAAAAGGCGCATCACAACTTTTCTATCATAAGGCATAGAAAAGTGAAGTTCCTTGAAGAACATCTTAAATTATTGCGCCTATCGGCGAATAAGGGAAAACAGAGGACAAGGCACAAAAGCGGCGTGGCGGTGTAGCAAAACTCTTCCGACAAGGCTAACTCAGCCAACTATCGTATCAACGCGTAGACTAATTAAATAAAGTCTATGAGTCAAGGGCAAAGTTAACACAATCTCGTTGAAAGAATACAGAAGATTTAGGATTTTTGAGGCCCTTCAAAAGCGATCTCCCATATACAAGAGTCCGTGGCTCATTCAATCATTCATAATTGTAGTATATCATTTTCTGAAACATTGTAACAAATCAAGAACGTCAACAACGCAGAGTCCCTAGGAACTCTTAATATTACTGTTACCTTGCCGCAAGTTATTTACTATCTATGAGAGTAACTCTTGTGGACTAAATCAGTTTTCTACTAAACTCCACGATCAGATGGAAATATTGTCGCTTCCAGGGCGGCTTGAATTAGAAACGTAATTACTTAGGACGCCCATCACGATCTAGCTGGCACTGGGAATTATCAGAGACAAATCTATATTTTCCTATAAAGAAGTCGAAAAGATGATTTGTGGAGGTATCCGAAGAAGAGCAGTTACAAGAGTACTTCATCATAGAAATTTAAAAAAGAAAATGCCACGGCAGCAGCCAATTGCAAACGGTCAGAAACGACAGTTTGACAGGGATTTATGAACTCTATCTACGAGGGAAGGTCTTTAGATGCTAATTACCGTTTTATTAATTAAATCCTAATGTTACTAAGTTGTAAGCTAAGCACTCCTAAATTGAGTGAGAATCTATAGATAACGTCAGTTTTATTGAACATAGGTGAAGTTCCCCTCCCGTACATAACCTATGTCATAATTACATTACAGATAATCCATTGGATTGCGACTGCTCGCTATCGTGGTTCTATCAGTATGCGCACTCGTCTAGCGGCAAAATTGTCGTCTCGTTACCGTTAGAAACTAAGTGCTCAGCTCCATCTCACCTTAAAGGTTAGTCGTCTCGTAGATGATATCCATTCGTATGGCCTTACGCTGAACATCATCACCTGTGTAAGCACGAACCGCTATGTACGACTGAATGCGTTTTCTATGAGTACGCGTTACGTACCTAAAATATATCATTATAAAATATAGCAGGAAAGCTTACACAATAAGCCATTTTTCCGCATGGAAAATGAAGCGTCTAGATTTCCCTGTCTGTACAGAATGGCGTGATATACAATACTTAGAACTTGCTATTTTGGTGCTTGGATAAGAGTATCCACTCGCTATGATTGCTCCTCTGGTTTGGTGCAAGACGAAACGGAACAAAAAATCCTCAGGAGGACCAAATCAGGATTCCTTCCTTATGAGGTTTCCTCTCGATTTCTTTTTCTCGACGGGGGCCCGCTCCACCATCAAATTTACCCTTAGCTGCCGACTCGGACCTCGTCGAAGGTGGCCAAGCGGCAAAAACGAGTAGCCGAGGTCGCTACTGATCGTACTACCGCTGCTACATTTACCATCAAAGCCGGCAGCATAACCGCAGACGTTCTTGGTGGACCTTAGAGGTGAATTCAGACGATGTTTCGGGAAAGGGCAAACTTAAAGCACTCACTACCAGTGGTAGAAAGCGGAGTAGTGGAAAGCAAAGAAACCCGATGGCGTCCGAAAAAGCGGGAAAGGCCCGTAGCAGCACATTTACCTCCTTTCATGCTTGCTTGACCGTTAGAAAATGGCCATGTCAATGTAAACATTATAAGGCCACCGATGCCGTGTCCTCCGATACCGTTAGTTCCTACTGTGTGAATATTAACGCTTGTTAGTACGGAGAGTTTGGTGTCTGCTTCATCTTCTTGCCATCCCTGTTGCTTTGGGCAAACGAGATTACCAAAGGTGGGCGCCTCACTCCACATCATTGCTTAGCTGGCCATCCGACTGCCCCGACAGATGATAATTTTCTAGAAAGAGCGAAGGAAGGAAGGCGAGGCGTAAAAGAAGATAACATAGAATCAAGACCAAAGTTATATGTCTGCATAGGTCGTTGATACACAATATGAATGTATATCCACCCACATATATTATACATCCATATCATATTAGGTATATGTGTGAGGATGATATCTAGCCGATGATGACGGCAACGAGGAGGCTCTTAGTGCGGTAACTGATTTGCTCTCTGTTTGACTAATGATTTTTAGACGAAGCTAAAATAACGTCTAACAGTTGAGTAAAGCAAAATTGTAAATAGCGAGCCAAAGTTGAAGGTGGCACGTTTAACGTGTTAGTTAATTTCAAATGAAGTACATTTTAAATTCACACTTATTTTATGGCCGTGATCGTAAATGCTTGTCTCTGTATCGCGTTGCAGGCATCTCGTTCAAGCGGCTGGACATGGCGTGTTTAAATAGCTCGGGGAATCATTATAATGAAGCCGAACGTAATGTCGCATTCGTTATTACTTGTTTCATTAATCTTATGCTCAACCATCGATTCTTTGCCATCTCATAACCGCACCACTAGCAAATGGATCATGACGTCGATCTGCCCAAAAGTACCAAACAGAAGAGGAACCTCACGAGGCCGACTCTATTACACAGAGAGGTTACGTGTGAGCTACCTGCTGGGCCCACGAGTAAGTTGCGTCCGGGATCTGCATTTTCGGCGGTGTCATCAATTAATGGTAGTCGTCAGCCATCTGTACTATTTCGTCCAACTACTACAGACATTCATTCTAGATAAGAAGAATAAATGTGCGGTGGTGAAGATCTTGTGGACCAGTCAGATACAGCTGTCGCAGCAGCAGCGGCAACGGCAAAACTACTGCTGCCATTGCTACTGCTCACCATTCCTGCCTGCTCTTCAGGGCTTCACGTCAATTTACCTATTGGTATCCACGTGCGTAGAAATCAGTTCAGTACAGGTGATGAATCGTCCCATCGCAAGGGGTAATATTAGCAGCTAGACGAAAAGGAGAGGGTTCGATTGAAAGCTAAACAAGAGCGTCGATTTACCTGAGCCAACCCAGTCGGACCTACAAGTCTGGAAAAACTTGGAGAGGTGCCCCACATAAAGAAAACTATAATCAATCTATGCTGCGTCGATAATAAAAATGACAGCAACAGCAGCAGCAGCAGTAGCAGCAACGACGACGACGACGACAACAACAACAAAATGGTGGTATGAAGGCGGGGGGCGCGGGAGGGGGTCGGCGGGGTCATGAGTAGCAGTAATAGTAACATCAGGGATAGCGACTTAGGCCAAACATGCGTAAACAGCCTTCCAACGCAGGATAGGATAGACGCGTTGCTGTTGGTCTTATCTTCAATGTCTCGATAGCATTCTCTACCTGAAAGTGAGTACAGTTACTACGCTTGTATAATATTATAAATACAAATAGTTCTGGTTCAAAACAATCGTTCACTGATTACAATGACGGCATGGCAGTTGAAGGAAACCTGGGAGTGTTTTCAGTTGGCATATCAAAAGAAATCGGTACTCCTATACGTATGCCCATGTACGCTCACTCTCTAGCTTTTGACTGCCAGACGGACGATTTATGGTCATCGCACCGACAATACCATACGTACCATAGCTGTCTCGTGCAGCAGACAATACGCCCGGCACGTATTTGGTTGCGTGGTATGGTATCGAGGATTACGCTAGTGGCCATAACCCTCTCCACTAAGGCAAAAAACACCAACGGATGAATATATGTACATACATGTAATAATAAGCCTGCAAGATTATACAAAGACATAATGTACATAAAAAAGAAGGAGTACGATTTCACGTTAAGCTCTCTATGAACTGAAGTGAATTGCCCACTTCCGTATGCCCCACGATAATATTTTCGACAGATATCCGTCGCAAATGGGCACGACCTAGTATTCGATTTTGACTATATTTTAATTATATTCGAGTATTCGCGTATATATTTATACATATTAGATCTGAGTAGAGGGTTATACAGGCAGCAAACGGGTGTTTCATTCGTACGATATACGCATTTTTGCTTGTTTCCTCACTGATAACAGTGGGTACTGGCGTCGTCGGACGAATTCCAATAGCTACTTCGTAACGTTTACACCCTTCACCATCGCATAGTGAAAAAAAACATAATAGAACGCAAGCCTTGTTACTTACGATGTAGCCCGCAGCAAAACGTGAAGCCTGGGGCAATAGTATAATGATAATTATAAACGTGCCGTTTTGCTTCGTGCTGCGTTTGTGTGGATGTGGATACGAAGTTGAAAATGGAAAGCGGGTGGGGGGTGACAAAGGAAGCTATTAGTCGTTTATCTGGACGTGCTAAACGGTGAAGATCATCGCTCGACAATAAAATCGATAGTGAACAAGCTGCAGCACTTTAACGCCTACCCTCAATAGTCATGCTAGAGCAGTACGGCCAGCTTTTCCAGCCGGTCTTAGTAAAACTCGAACCTCTGTAGCTATCACCATGTCTTACAAGCCATTCTCTATATCGTTAATTAGTATCGATGAAATATTCTATAGTGATTAGTTTGGCCTCTGAAGCGTTGATCAAACGACGCTACCAGCCAACTAGCTCACCCGAAACGCACCGTCAAACCCAAACGTTTATTGGCCGAGGATAATCGTAGCAGTCCGTTTATGAGGAGAGCCTAAAACGGCGATGTTCATTCGCCCATTTGAAAAATAGTCGTCGTTTATGATTAGCGATGCCTTACGAGCAGATATATGCTGAATGGCCTTAACGTTAATTGAATTCTTAGTCAAAAGGACAACATTTTACTGGCTGGCTTTTGTTACTAATGAATGATGCATATGGAACGGCTTAAATGGTGGAAACCCCTTCAACTCTGCGCCGCTAAATCGACATATCGAGTTTAGTTATTGTCGTGACGTTCATGAGAGTAATAACACATCAGTAGCAGAGGAAAGCGTTCGTCCGTTTGCCGCGCTCCTGCCGCGATCAACCTAAATGTCGCACAATGTTCTCTCGATTGATTTTTAATAACAAACTACGTGACAAAGGTGTATTTGCTCACGCCCCCGAAATTAAACGACGAAAAATTCGTGCCAGCCTCAATGCTTCATAGGAATTTCATCGACATGCACGCAGGTAGATGATAGCGGCCCATCGTGTTTCAGTATCGGTATTCGCCGAAGTACACTATGTAATATATAGAATAATATTGAATAAATGTATGCTATTATTTAAAGAGGAGTATTACGCCGCCATTTTGATCCAAGCTGTCGCTCATTTGGATGTTTTTAATGAAGAAACCATCAACTAGTCCTGGACCATTCTCAAGCTAACGGCTATACTTCCCATTCGGTCCTCAGTCGAATTCAGTTTATGTGAAACCACGTAGCCCGAACGAGAAGCGGCAGTGGCAGTCGCGGTGTTGCCCTAGAGCTATGAGGTTATTCTATCTCGCTGTTCCCGGAGTTTCATTTACTGTATATGTCCATCAGATGGTCACGTGGACGCGTGATGCTAACTAACGTTCTCCTCCATAAAAATTCTGTGCTAGGTACTGCAGCGATACGTTAACTAAAGTCGTTTAATTATGCTGCGATCCACTATTCCTTCAATTCCGTGCTCTGTGGAAGAGGCGGCGATCTCAGCAGCAGCAGCGGCAGGAACGGCCGAAATGCAGGGTGAATAAAACGAGACGCGAGTAACGCCACGGCGGCTGCGCGGGGGTGGGGGCACAAGGGTTCGCAAAAGGGAGAAAAGTCCCAAGCGCATTTTGTGACTGAAATCAACTGAAAAAAGACGCACCCAGTGACGAGAGTGTGCATACGAAATTAAGCTAAAAAAAATTACCAAAACCGTGCTATGTACAGGCAGAGGGTAATGTGGAGAAATATCAAGCTAATATAACCGATTCGTTCAGGCAGGAACACATCGTCATCGCGTAAGGAGATTAGTGATCTGAGACAATAGGCGCACGTACCATAAACTAACAAAAGCACTCAATGAAGGGATGAGTAAAGGTAAAAAAAAATTAAAAACGAACAAATTTCACAAATGCAATATTCCTTGAACGTTGAGTAAAGTTAGCATAGATTATGTTAGCCAGATATTGAGGAAAATAGCAAACAGATGGGGCAAGCAGGAAGGATCTGCGGGTCTAAAGGTGGTAACGAAAGGCTTCATGGTGTCGAGGGTTGGGGGCGCAGTGTGTGACATCTGCTGTGTACAATTATTATCACTGGCACTACCGCTTCGACGACAAAGATAACGTCATTACCCGTTGAACGGGCGGAGTGGATCGCCATCGGGAGTTGCCACCTTATGTTAGTGTTGTCGTTGCGCAAATGGTAAAAGTGGAATGGAGGTGCGTCCGTATCGACGTGCACGATAATGTATCGAAGCTTCTGAAATTGCTCGGAGCGTAGCCGTCAAAAGTTCCGGTTGAGACCCCGCTTTTCCTGCCTCTTCTAAGGTAAACTGAACGTCGTCATTGTGTAGACTCAGTAACAATACTGCCAACAAAACGGCCATGAAAAATATCGTAATTTCACCTGATTGAGATAAGTGAGGATTACTATATCATTGGACTCATCCAGATGGGTAAACGAACTCTTAACTCTGGTTTATCTCTAAGGGTTGCGTTATAAGAGTCAATGTGACCGTCGAATTGTTGAACAGACGTTAGTAGGTAATCGCCTACCACGAGTTGGATTACTGATCAATCCAATGACGAATCTTCGACCCGCCCTTATTTTTCTCATGCTACATAACATATGCATGTAACGATTTAAGTTTCTGGCGAATAGATTTTAACGAAATCATGAATGGTTTTTAGCAGTTGGGTTGCCTGATACAAAGTCCGTACGGGTCAGAACAGTTCGACCTCTGAACCGTTTGTTTACATAACAGCTACAAGTACAGTCTCCTAACAAGGCCACGTACGCTGCTGCTACCTTCAAACATAATTTTGACCATAATTTGTGAATTTTGAATTAGGGGAAGATGTCGAGTTCAAAGCTGGGTGCACGCGGTCGATGCACGGGATGGACGCATCTGAGCACTACGGCATGTATATCTGAGTCTATTCGAATCGGGTGTGGGAATCGACGGCATTTAGAAAAGAGATATTAGACGGGTGCTTATAATGGGTTGATAGGGCGTATTGTACACGGGTCATCACTCACTGTCTGTATATTCATATCGTTAAAAATTCCGATTCTATTTCTAACGCCCCATATAATCGTCTAGACAAACTGGGCTAAAGTATGACTTCTGTTGACTTGACACAAAGCTAGATATTAAATTAGCATACAAACAAATAACAATAGCGCGAATTACCATCTAATAATACACTAGTAGTTTTTAACTGGTTCCTTCAACCGGTCCCGATGGAAAATCGTTAAAAAATGGGGGCACAGTGATCTGCATATAAATGAAATACCACATTTTTACTTGTACTAGCTATATATATATATATATACATACATATGTAAGGGTAGTAAAAGCGAATCTGGCGGACTTTGAACCTGAGTAACGTTTCAACTGCATTTTTTCAGTTTTTATGTGTGAACATCAATCAAGTTTATTCTAGTAAAAATTAATTCACAAAAGCACCTTTTAGGTAAAAAGATTTTTCGAATGAAGTTTAATGGTCAAGTTTCTGTTCCTCCAGAGACTCATCTTAGCTAGTGAAGGCAAAGAAGGCTTACACGAAAGCGTAGTACCTGCATGGCGCGAACGTTTAAAAACGGAGAAAGTTGAGAATTAGCAACGAGGTGATTAAATGTCAGGACTTGAAGGGAACAACAGGGAAGGCTTTTCGTGTAAGTAAAGTTCGGAGCCTGGAGGCTCCCTCGGCCAAAGCTGGCATTTCACATAATACGTGATACAAAATTGTAACCTAAATAATGAAACTGCGGACACTGAATAAAAAATTGTTCTCCGTGAAGTGAATCCATGCCAGTTGCAAATACATATGGTGCGTTCTAGGTGCAATTTGCAGAATTTTAGTCGACAAAAACTCCGCCAGGGGCATACGTTCCCCAAATACAAAGCAATGTCTGCCGCCAGGCAAAGAGAAACTAGGAGGGCAATCGAGTTTAGTAGCAGTGTAAGGTGGGCACGGACATAACATAGTATAATAGTTATAGTAGACATCATCAGGAGTACCTGCTACTATGAGATACTTGCTGAAAATAAAATAACAAATACCGCCAGTTTTTTCGGGTTCCTCAAATCGTCGGTACGGTAATCCAAATAGCGCACTCGATGAAAACGCCAGATCTCATCTCCACATGTTACTCTCCTTCTGGACGGAGTAAAAGGATATCGTTCATTCTTCCAATCTAAATCCGTCTGACTACAGGACTTTTCTATGCTTTAAAAAGAATAACTAGTGGGCAAGTATGTCCGAGTAATGATTCCTTTCGAGGGGTCGTAGATAAAGAAGTTGCATATGAGAAGGCGAGTGGTATGTATACGGCTGTTTAAAAGTGCTGGGACAAGTTTACGAAAAAATAAAAGGGAAGCATTTAGAAGTCATTATTCTAGATTATCTAGCTTGTTCAGTTTCAAAGTCCGCGGATTTGCTTA
>NW_019211454.1:71884566-71953222 GCF_002443255.2 Varroa destructor
TATATATATATATATATATATATATATATGCGTGCGTGTGTTTGCTGATGAAAGGAAATAGTCAAAAGTTGCAAATATGATACTATCGGATGTATTCCCTGTACACTAACGAGTACCATATGCTTTTAACTGTATGTTATATAATTTGTAGTTACTGGACGTAGTGCGAGGTCTAGTTGTCATATAACATGAAAGGGAGGAAAAGTTAAGGGCATGGAAAAAGTAAGCCATAGCCCATTATATGACAGGATACTATATATTATTGATTAATTAATAAAGTTGATCTAACTGGTCGCATGAGTGAAAAGGTACGCCGTTGATTTATTGTTAGAGATTTAGAAAAGGAAAAAAGGCGTGCAATATGGATGTCTGCGTACAAAATTGATAGTGCGCTAAATCGACGAGAGATAAGATAACTATGGTCTGGCCGTGTATACAACAATATAATAGCTACAGGTACGACTAGTTATGTTACCTCAAGAACTATGAGAAGGAGGAAACTAGTAAATTATTACGAATGATTATGGCGATAACAAGCGCCAAAAATGAATAACCGAAAGAGAGAGTATAAGGAAGATAAATTTTTAACAAAAATGAAAATTATCACCATAAAAATGACTCGTAAGATCTATAACTTGAACGCATCTAGTAGTTACGAATAATCGAAATCATAAGTCACATCGTAAATGGTCAAGGTTATCCTATCTCCGTAAAGGACGATCGCTGTCCTTAATTATTTGTTTAGTTTTCCATCTTTCAAAAAAAAAAACACCGTTTAAGAACAAAAAACGACGCATCGGTGTAGCATGTAGACGATGAAAAAGAAAAAAAAAAACAACCATTGATAGCCAGTTTTATTTCAGACTCGAACGTTCGAACCGAAAAAGGTACCGTGAAAATAGGAAAAATGTATAGTCCCTATATGCCTACCGAAGTTCAAAACGTAATATTCGAACAAAGTATTCGTAAAGTATAATAGTTTTCATTTTTTTTTTTTTAAATTAGAAAATATTTTCTTGTTTATAGTAAATGAATTAACTTAATTACAGTGTTATGATTATGATGAAATGCATGATTAATCGCGCGTTGAGTAGTGGCTATGGCGATCAACTCTAACACTATTACCGTCATTAAAATAATAGGAATGCTGTTGGATGATGATGACAACAAAATTAGTGACAGTGGCAGCAGTTTCAATGAAAGTATAATAAAAAGCATCATCCGTTATTATTTCTATTTCGAATGTATTATAATAAACAATTACGTCAACCGACAAACCGATACGAGAGTTGTCATTGGACATACTGACATAAAAAAAAAACACTAGACATAAACTATCCTATTAAAAAATATCACTTCGTCAACTGTAACAAATAAGAAACATGAACGTTATGCCTATATTTCGATAGGATCAAATGGTATTCTATTCGGACTCACTAGAGTAAAAAAAACATGTTAATACGCTATAAGTTTAAGATTTCAGGTTAAATCTGACGATTTTTGACTACAGGTTAATTTCCAACGTTATCGATACGAAGTGGTTATATCACTGGATATTTTTTACGCGCGTCCACTTTCCCATTGCCTATTTACCTTGTTATTACGATATATATATATATATATATATAGTATTATAATAGTAGTCCGATATATATAACGAAACCATTATAATTGCAGAGGCGCATTGGACAGATATACGTGCATTGTCTTAGCCAGTTAGAGAAATACGTGTATTAGCTATTTGTCTTCTCAACGTTCTCGACCTACCTTTGCTGCCTAAACAACTGCTTCAACTAACCGTTGTAGAGATTTTTTGCTAGTACAAACTGGAGCGAAGTTGTCTGTGTTTATACCACGTCTACTGTTACCGTTGACTGCAACACGCCTCATCGCAACGCCTGGCCTCTCGAGTCGGTCCTGCAACCTCACGTGAAGGAGCTTTTTGTGGATGAGCACGTGGAAAGATGGCCCCTTTATGTTCCAAAGCAGGAATGCGACATGTCCCTTCATCGGCTGCCTTCACGTGTGACGCCAAACCGGCACAGTTTGATCCAGAATCAAGGGAAACGCGGCTGTATAGAGTACGGGGCAGTGCGTAAGGAACTATACCGACAAAGAGAAAGCATGTAATCTCTAGCAAATTGAATTGTTTATACAGGTTACAGCGATATTCCAGGTCAACCAACCGACCGACCGACCGACTTTGCCGCCCTGCAGCCCCCAACCACAACATGGTAACTGGGGTCCAGCTACAATTGCTAGCGCTGTGTGGAGTGCGGACGAGAGAACTGGAGTGGGAACGTGGGGATGGGCGAATTTGATATTTCACTGTTGGTTGTCAACAGCTGGTAGAGGGTTCCGGCCGATGCTGCCTATTGGCGCTGACCTAGAAGCGGGGTGAAGTCACAGTCTATTCCCGGTCGCTAGGGGGGATGGAATCCGGGGAATTTTGTGGCGAAATTGCCGATCGTGGGCCGCAAGTTGAATGTGCATCTACATGACTACTTTAATTTGACAGAGTATGAAAGAAGGGGCACTTTGAGCACTTTCGGAACAACGATTGCCTCAGATATTTTTCATTGATAACGTTACTGATTTTACAACGCAGATATTTATAAAATACGTTATTATTATTTGATTAAATCAGAACAATATCGCATGTTTGATTTGGCCAACTTCTGAAAGCGAAATGGTCTATTTAATTTGTCCAAACGGCCATACTGTTACATTACAGTTAGAGAGATTCTTATGATATTATCGATTTACTTTGATCGATGAGTCAGAAAATAAGTTTTCCTATGTTAGATGCATATAGATACAGCTTGCCAATTAAAAACAAAACTTTTGATACGCTATTGGTTTCACTAGAAGATTAACATCTTTGTTAGGGCGAACATCGTTATCAGAGAATCCCATAGGGTTACATGGAGTGGCTATCGGACAAATGGTCCGTCAGAAATTACGTACCCACGTATATGCCGATGAAAAATGACCTTCTGTGGAACGGGTCGATGATTTCAAACGTTTGATTAACGTTCATGTAAAGCTACATCCTCTGTCAGTGCTTGTAAACGTTATCTCGTCCGATTTAATTCTAGAATAAACATTCAAACTAAATGCTACTGTTGTCCACTTAGGATAATATAGGACGGACCCTAACCGCCAGAGTTACAGATCCTCAAACAAGACATATGTGTTATCATTTTATTACGTTAAACGTTGCCTTTTAAAACAGATTACTGATCGAGCAATATACATCTCCAGGAGAAGTTCTGTCAAGTGTTTTAAATAGCCGCGTTATCATCGTTGAACATTCACAGGGACAGCGGCTGTCTTTGTCGGAACTTTCATGAAAATTGGGATCACCCAAAACATCGTTGTCCTCAGCGGCAGCACCATGAAGTTATATTTTCGATGTTGTTCTTATTTAGCTGATGTAATGGTGCATTTTTATTATTGGACTTCACTTCGTTCTTAAATACAGCCGAAGAAATTTTTGTCTCACTAACCCCATATATGCATATACCATATATACTATCTGAACTGTGTATTCAAATCTATATATTGCGCTAAGCTATGTTGGATAGAATTTTAAGTCTTAGATATGGATGGACGTGCACGATTTTTGGCGATTCATAAACTGTGACAGCTAAGTCGTGGGCGAATGCATATGGAAGGTAGCAGTACTTTGGCGCACGTCTAGGTAAACGGGCTGAAAAGCGGGTCTGTTCCATCGAGCAAAACTAATTCGAGTTTCTCAGCCGAACGGGGCAGGGCAAGAGCTCCTGCGACCGGCGGCGCTAGCAGCTCCCAGATAAAATTAACGTACGAAGCGTCGCTTCGTTCCGCCGCATTCCAGCTATATATATAACAATCAGGTCTTTTCTTGCGGCTTTAACTGGGCCCCAGAGACGGTACGGCCATATACTGCTACCGACTGGAGGAAAAAACGTAGTACTATAAAATAATCAGCGGCCGAGAAGACGAAGCCGACAGTCGCGGCGCTGGCTGATCGTAAGTTCCCCTGGTGCATTATGACATCCCGATTGTCAAAGCGACCCGAATAATCATCGCGAAATCAGTCTCGAAGAGCGACGTCATCTAGAGACAAAGCTGATCGCAGTAGCTATAGCTATAGCTGTAACAAAGATAAGTAAAGGCTTGCGAACTCTTGGAAAAATGACTTCACTCATTATCGAAGCTATAAAACCGCGTAGACAATATTAATGAATTTTCTATATGTCAAAATTTAACGAAAGCTCATATATGCAACAGTCATTCAGTGTTACAGTTTGTAAAAGTCGAACTTATACAAATATCGTGTAAAAAAAAACACCATAATCATCTTTATACTTCACCTATGATAAAGTGGTTTTAGCTGGCGGATCCTTTAACTTGTAAAGATGAGTAAACTTCAAAGATATCAGGGGTCAAATTCACGCTTTGCTTTATCCGCCTAAATAACAACACGATCGTATTTCAATTATATTCTTCTAAGATCCCGTTTAGAACAGAATCCAATAGTAGCAGATGATATCATTGCGGCACAACGTATAATAGTATTAAATAAAATGGGGTATGGTGGTAATCTCCGATGAAAAACTTCGTCCCAATTCTCGCCGGAAATCAATCCCATTTAAGAAAGTCGTTCGCTGCCCTCAGCCGTTATTCTTCACAGTAGAATCGAGTGAGGTGAAATCGATTACTTCGCGTTTCAATTATATTGCTGAAAGCTTTCATACTCTTTGCTCTCTCAACGTGTCGCCGACCTTAAGCGGACCACCTATTGTGACCCCACCGGTTGAAGACAATAGCTATAACACGTCGGTTTTATTGGAACTTCATATACAAATATGATAAGCGGCCGGAAATAAATATGCATAAAACGGTTAGCTTCTAAGAACTGCTCTTCCCTTGAATTAAATGGCTCTATTTATTAAGCATATGATAATAGTGCGGGTTGTGATGGTTTTCCAATCGACTACCTGGGTCGGAAGAATTACGTTGCGCCTGTACAAAGTAATTCTCAGAACTACCAAAGGTTTAATTAGATTATTCATTTCAGACCTCCATAAAACACAATGCAAAGTATAAACGCGAGAAAAACGTCAGTGCCGCTACGTAGCCATTGGATTCCTTAGACGCTTTATACGGCTCCATTTGAGTGTGTTTGTCGATTGGACAGGTAAAGCTCGTAAACGCTGTTGCAACAAATGTGCGTTCAACGAAGAACATGCGATTTTTTCTTCTTATTTGCGAAGACAGTTATCGAATGGAGGCTCTTTATAGCTGCTGAATCGTAACCGTCATCAAGCGCCTGACACAAAGTACTCAACTGAAAGTTGTTACACATCTATATTGATGGGGTACCTGTCAGGTAAGTTACGAACTAAAGGAAACGATAGAATAGTTGCACTTATGCACCCTAACCTTTTGCTATACAGCCTTATGCAGGCGCTGGTTCTAGGTCGCGTATTTTGTCTTTAACTAGACGGCTACTTCGAACAAGGCTAATAGAGGAGGAGCCTAATGCCTGGAGAGCCCTAACGTGTAGGCCGTAACTGTTGTAGCAACACTTTCAGCAGTGAAAGTAGATAGACGGGTGCATTTAACCACTGCCGCTCTGTCGCCAACGGATCTGCTTGTTATTGTTAAAATAATCGGGTCTCGGTAGAAAATACAGGTTAGTTAGGATCAACACAACAATAACCAGAAACCTTCCTAGATGATATATGTAGGGTATAGTGCTGTTAAACGATAGTCAACTCAATAATAAGAAAATAATCTCAGCAATGCATGTCTGCTGGATTCATGCATCAGGGGGAACGTTGTGTTTTTATTATGGTTGTTGCGGAATAAATCGAACTCTCGTAGTAAAGGAAAAATGCTTTACCCATTGACCCATTACATGTGTATCAGTACGTTGCGGGTCCATCGTGAGATCCTCGACTACGTATTTACTACTATTTGAATTGAGTCTTCTGTTCTTGAATATCTTACTTACGCTACCCATTGTCGCACAAACCTATCTACAAAATGTTTCCAAATTGAAGATCAAGAAGAATAGTAACTGATTACTTCTATGGATTCGTTTTGTCCACTCGTTCTCTTGCACCGTATATTTTTCCGAGCGTTGAAAGTCTGACGTTAAAAAAGCAACCAAATATGAATTTTCGTACATTTTAGAATTTTCCCATTACTCGACAGGCTGGACAAACTTCAGTTCATCTGTCGCGCAAGTGGTCATGTGCCACCGCCTCTGGATAAGAGCACGTCGTCTCCTTTGATGGTGATGCCAAATCAACGCTTTTGTTTATTTAGCGTAGCACTTTATAGCAACAGTTTACTCACGCTCTCTTGAGCTTATTCGGCTTCTCTTTTCCGTATACTGGGTCCCGTCATCCGCATGTTACTGCGACATACGCTTTCATCTTTCCCATTTATTTTACGTAACTCGTTGGCCTGGAACGGCTCACTTTAGTGTCATCGCGTGACAAGGGCGACTAGGCTCATGCAGACCGAAAAGTATGTCCAGCGTCCAGCTCGACTGATGAGATGATCGTCCTGCTGCAGGCCAGCTAACGCTGTGTGGCCACATTTCTAATAGAACGATAAAGGAAAAAACACCAACAGAAGAGGGAAAACTTAAATCAGACGCTTAGAAGGCGGGAAATCGTGTTATTTTACAGGTGTTATAAACGGCACAGCGCCAGACCCGTCAACAGATTGTGTCCGTTTTTCTCCCGTTCTAACTTTGTGTTTATAGCATTGCAACTCCCAGAGTATAAACATACCGCTGGCACGATAAAGATATGAAGCGTTTATGGGTACATCAAACTATCCATGGACATCATTACAATATATGCGTTAGTCATTTTTAAAGAGCAGAACAAGATCAACTACATACACTTCATAAGGGGATATGTTGACATTTCGTGGCACAACAACAAACATTTCTCTTTATTCTCATCATAATGTCTTTTTATTTGTATGAATTGGGTATGATAGGAGGTTTACCCGCTTTGAAATCAAGCGATCTCCTGTTAAGCGAAACATGTTCAACAAAACAAATTCAGATGAAGATTTCCGTTTATTCTTCTTCAAAGCTAAATGCAATTACTAAAGGAGGTTACTCGTATGCGTTGCCGGCGGTCCCCTTAGTAATTGCTAGCAACCCGAATGCGGATATCATCAAATTCGGGGGCTCTAGCACAAACATATTACGTGATTTGCTCAACGATCCTGGGCACCGTCTGCTTTCTTGTATTACCATGGCAACGCTTAACGGTCATATAGGAAGATTGGTAATCGACATATTCGTGTTAAAATCACAAACGGAAAAAGTTCAACGCCTCAGAAGACAAAATACAATAAGCGAGGACAGCGCTCTGTGATGGCATGTACCGGTTAAAGTTGAACCGCTTCATCAGCGAAAAGCAATTCCGCAGGAGAAAACCTGCGGAAGCAGTGGGTCCAAATAAACTCGGCCCCAAACTGAGCACTCTGCTCCCGGTTTCACGCGACCTAGACATCGACACTACGCTGAGATTCTCAGCGAAATGCTAAAATCGTCTGCAGCTTGCTCATCGTCGAGCCTGGCTTAGCAAGAGGCGTCCGCTGGCGTCTGTTACATTGCGGCTCAAAATGAAACTGACCAATTATTAGTCGGCTGTGAGGCCCCCCTATACTTTTATATAGAATTGGTATATGCGAATAATCGTGTCGGTCCGTTGACAGCACTTGGCGCATCAGTCGGAAGAGGGTTACACATGGGTGCGCAAAAACAGACTAGTACCATGCTTTCTTAGTTTCACAGTGCAAATGGGGCACTTCACGAATATATATGCGATCGCAAATACAATTTGACGGACTGTACCATTGTACGCTGGTGCACGGGGCGATCAAACATCCATGATGTACGAAACTCTGCGGGCGGACTTTTCCATGTTTGCATGCTCTAGAGCAGCTTTGATCGGATAAGACGGCAGGAGCGAACCTGATCCGCAATCAACACTTAAGAGTGCGGCTAACATGTTCTTCTGTAGAACAGCTCTATTCAGTATCTGCTTAGAAGGTGGACGCCTACCGCACAAAGTAATGGTTTCCTAAGCGTCATTCCCAAAGGAAAAGGCAATCCGCACGACTTGTCTTCGTAAGGGACAATCATAAGAAAAAGCTGCTGCTATAAACTTCTTACCCTACTCATCACACGGCGTCTAACTGGGTTTCTGGAAGCTCGTGTACCAATCCCGACTCAACAACATGTATTCCGCGTAGGACGCTCTAGCCTCACGACGTATGACATATTACTTCAGGAAGCACACCGCGTCTTCGAGCAAAAAGGTGCTTTACGATGTGATCGTAAATTTTAAATCGACATCTAATGTAACGCCCCACGATAGGATAGGTTAGTAAAGCTCGTACAGTACAAAGTCCCTCAAAAATTTTTGCCATATCTCAGCGGTACTACTCGGCGAGGCAAGCTAGGTAGGTACAGGTGATGGAATGGCTCATTAATGGCTTAAACCATTAGTTCAATCAAAGGCACAGTGCGATAAACAGAGTTCACTGCTTACATCTCTATTGCTACATGACCTGCAAGTCCGTGTTCAAGATCCAGTAGAACACGCACAAACGCTACTTTATGCAGACGATCTTGTCATCTCTTTACGTTTAGCAAGCTCTTGCAGACCGCTCGTGTACGTGAATAAAACGGAACCGGTGATCAATATATATTAGACGAAAGCCATGAAGTTGGCTCGACTTAGGCAGAGCAGCTTCGAAGCGCATAACCAGTTTCAAGTATCTGGTTGTAATTTTACCTACGAGCGGCCCACCTTTTAATATGTACACTATGTGCAGGGTACAACGAGTAGTGCTGGCGAGTATGCATATATGAGTTCTTTCTAAACTTCACTTATAACCTGCGGCAGCTCGGTTCGAAAATGGAGTGATCCTGAAAATAGTTTTTTAAGAAACCCAAGTAGAGCAGGAATACTTGTCGTCGGCCAACTTGAAAAAGTCGATCGAGCTAATCCGCATTGCCAAAACACGTTACGAGACTGTATCATTCGTCGCTCAACAAATGCGCGTATCCTCTAGGCGACATATCGCTATTTATAGAGAATCTGAAACATAAGTGTACACTTCTTATTACGTCTGCTCATTTGGAGTTAATCACTGCTTGACAGAGGAAGGTAGCAGAGATTGATTTTTACTTTCCTACCACAAAAGCAAAAAAAAACTAAACAACCATAGCTTTATAGCACTCGTATAAATGTAGAAGCATTTCGTTATCAATTTGAGTTCGAACATTTAGTTGTACCTCGAGTGTACTTGATATAATGGCATGAATATAAGTAGCCCTTATTATATAGATACTTCTTTGTTTGTTTCTTATTCATGATTAATTGAAGCACATCTACAGTTTAAATAAATATCTTAATAGTTATCCTCTTTCTAGCTTGTTGACATATATGGCACATAGGGCATATAGGGCAAACAAGCCTAAATGTCCCATAATACATTCATACGAGGGGTCTCTTTGCCATACGGTGCAGTCATATGATTTATTTCTAATGTTACTTAATTTCAGAGGCTTCCATTACGATTTAAGTAGTAAGACAAACGCGGCCGCCTCGGTGGTCTTCAGAAATAACTATAATGATAATGTAGAGTGGTGGCATGAAACCCAAGATTTCAGAGCTAAAAACAATAATGAAAAGTGAACTATAAGAGAAAACAGGGTAAAAAGATAGGTAAGTTATTTATCTAGCTTGAAATAGTACCATTATCATCACCAATTTTATTTTACAGTCTAATATAACACAGAAACAGACACTATTTAATTTCTTGTTTAGATGCTACTGTATCAAGCGAGGACCACCTAAAAGGGTTTTATGTAGAATTAAATTTTTTTGTCGAGATTTAAAAAGTGCTAATTCGTCTCATCTTTTTATTTCTAGATATACTAAATACGATATATTTTTTTATCTAAGGTGTATAGACCGATTTGCAAACAATTTTTACTCGAATGTGTTCTCAATAGTTTTCTCTATCGAAACACAATACACAATGTAATACCACCTAGCAATCAAGGAACACTGAAAGTCTAGAAGCATTTAAAATACGTATCGATAAATCGTAGTGAGTTATGCTATCTATATACGGTATACAGGAAACCTGACGCACCCAATCGACCCAGATCCTGAGTGGGCACTTGATCGAGAACGACCATGCCACCTGTCATAGTCTGTCAATGTAAATAAATTCAAATAGCTACATTTTATATTCAGTTGTACAGATAGCGTTGCACGTTTCCATACCTTATTAGTGCATATAAATATTAATCAATGACATTATCATCTGATTTTTTATTACATAAACAGTCGTTGAGACATGAATCAAAGTTGAAAGCTGGTTAATAACAGTAATTTTCACCAGCATATTACCTGTAATATTTAATAAAAGGGTAATATCTGATTTATGAAGAGTAGTTGTTTGCGCTAGTAGTTGCTACTGTAGCTCAGCTGCTAGTCAGGTCACAGAGAACAGCACCCGACGGGCATTTCAACGCATCCGCCAAGCAATGACTTTGCGGTCATCTCTGTGTAATAGGCGACTGGAAAGGGTGAAGAGGGACACATTATGGTGATTTGTTCATTCGGTTTGAGGGATCTGGGAGCTGACACTGCCACTTCTATATGAGGCTCGGACACTGAAACTTGCGCCCTTTCTCCACAACCTCCCTCTGGCTTTGGTTCCTAGTCACTGAATGTTGGCGCCAGTTGACTGCAAGAAAAGTGACGGGTTGGGGCGATGGTGAGTAGTCCAAGAGGACTCGTCCACCAGACCACTTCCCCGTTTCTCCGGCTCCCTTCCCTATGCTCCGATTCCGTTTGCCCTTTCGCGTCCGCAGATATTCCCAGGAGAGTCGTCTGTCACCGGACGAAGACACAATACACATCCACACGGCCAGACAGACATCCGCTCGGTGGCACTCGGCTCGTCGCACAGATACGGTGGCTGTTCTTTTAGATACCACATCCAGGACATTGACCAAATTACGGGGGTAAAACACAAGTTAGTGCCTTAGGACATCTCGCCGTTGTGTTCGTCATGTGTCTATGTCAACTGTGTAGCCGCCGTCGAAGTCGCCTGCCTGCGTTTTTGTGCACTGCAAGTGAAAGCAGTGGTCACCAAACCCGAGAAGGCGTTCACTGTCGGCTTGTGCACGATAGGCCCATGCTGATAGAGTCAACCTGAGAACTCAGCTGAGTAGGACACATCCAAAAAGCATTTTGAGATCAAAGCCTGGCAGCATCGGAAACCGCTTCTTTTTTTTTTTCTAAGAACCGCCTATGCCTTAGAGAATGAATAAGGACGCAGTAACACAAAAGCACATAACTCAGCCGCATAGAACAGAAGGGAACTGTTTTGCCCATACAGCAACCTTGTGCAACACAGCTATACTGGACAGATCGGACCTATTGCACACCTCTCTCCTCCGAAAGGAAGGCTCCTCAAATCCAAACTTCGATCGAGAGTAACGCATCGATTTCATAGGAATTTTTGCCTAGAAGGTTTAGCCAGAGAGACAGTAAAATGCGCCTACCTAATATAATATCTATATATATGTCTGTGTATGTCAACAGCGTGGTCTGCGTTTGACTCCAACCGTCATCTGCGGATCTGGAAAAGTAGCGCTAACCGGATGTAAAAACAGCATTTAAACTGTTCTACCTGTTTCGCCAACTCTGAGATAGCGTTGGTCTACTATGCATGACTCGGAATGATAGGCATACGCGGAAGGAAAAAGCAAGAAGACGAAGCTGCGTAACCTTCAGATCCCGCAGAATGGGTTAGATCCGCGAAACATTTTAAAATCAAGGCCTTGTAGCATAGGACACTGCTTCAACTTTATTTAGTAATGGTTTTCGGCTTCATAACTGAGTCAACCCCAAAAATAAAAAGATTCTGCAGTCAAGAAATAATAAGGTTTTTACATTTAATTTCAACCTATCAAATAGACAAGCGGAGTTCGTCGATAGAGCTCAAAGTCTATAAACCTAAATGGTGTGGAGTTTAGCAGTAGTAAAAACGGTTAGAACACGCTTGCCTTTTTTTACGATGCGCGCGCAGGTTCACCCGAAATCTAGACGAGTGAGCTACTCTAAAAGTTGAAATAGATTCAACAATGCGTCTAATTTCTAACTAATAAACACTTTTGTTCATTTGGCTAAGCCGACCCAAATTCAGTATAGATGACATTGAATAAAATCAGATTTCTGCAAATAGGACGAATAAGTCAAGTACCTCGTTTCTGAATTAGGAATGCTTTATGACGTAAGACAATACCGGTCTCCAAAGTAACACCTGATACGATAAGAGTAAAGCATCTCATCTCTTATTTTATCGAATTAAATTATAAACCTTGAAGGACTAAGCAGTTTCATAGAATTTTCTTCATTCAAATAGTACACGACTCACCGTCAGCTAAATCCACAAAAATTTGAGAAGCAGAAGATAGTTGATGTCGTAGTCTATCGTGTATTATTACATTGGTGGTTTATATATATTATTGTACGTTTCCTTGATTGCTTCGTTGCGTGGGGTGCCTCAGAGTTTCTATCTCTGGAGTTGCTACCTCAGACCTCATAACCTGCGCGCGCTTGGCCTTACAATAACATGTATGCACTATGCCCCTGTTATACCTTTTCACTATGAAGATACTTTCCTTATCAGAAAAATAGCGGCACAAAAATCATGATTCAAACACGCGACCTATCCAAATTATCTTATGAGACTCAAATGCCACCACGTTTCAAAAGCGTACTCACATTTAGCGATTAGCATTGAATTAGGCCACAGATCATATTGTAGATAAAGAGGAATGTTGGCCTGATGTACCGTTTCGTTACACTACAATACGTTCGATTCCTCTTTTGGGGACCTAAACAATTTGTATGGAACGTGTACTAGCAACTAACCATACCGTGTTCTGCCCTTCATATACTGTGGATCGTATCTCTCTGATTACACCATGCCCCTAAAATAGTTGACTGACAGCGTCGAAAGCTGAAGCCGTTGCTGCGCTCTCCCTCTGACAGCGAAAGTGACCTTATTGTCAGATCGAGCGGGATCGTTCTCTAGTTCTCCAAATTATTCTGTTTCCTGCCTCCCCGTATTTAATGGTCATCATGTGCAACTGTTAATTTAGGCCCCTGAGTACATGGACGTTGAGGCACGGCATTTAACATCCTCTGAGACTCGCGAAACTTGTTCTATGGTTGCCCCCAGGTACTGCTAAGGACAAGCGAGTTCATAGCTTTGCTATAACGCTTTTTATTTCTATTAGCATGCGATGATAAGCACCCTTCAGCAACCAATGGAGAATATATTTGTGCGTTCTAAAGTGTTGCGACATCAGCTTTACTGAAGTGTCAAGCCTATCGATATTTACTAAACTCGTGTCCTACAAAAGTCAAGAAGATCATATTGATATTAAGGGATTACTATAACAGACAGTCAAGATGCGAGCGCTGGTTGACAAAGCCGCAAGAAAAGATTTCATCTCGTTGTTGACTTGTCGAGTTGACATTTCGAACGTTTATACCCAGCATGGATGGCAAACACAGATTTCGTATCCGCCTATGGCATAAGAGAGTCGTCAGAAACATACTACCAGCTAAATACACGACGCGCTCTGAGCAAACTTTATCACGGGGTGATTATCTGTCACGTACCCGGCGATCATTACTCTCTCCGAACACACAGTTGATCCTTATGCCACTGTTCATTCCGTTTCCTCCGTCCGCATTACTAGATTGAACTTCGAAAACATAATAGAATTGAAGGTAAGCTAGAAGCCTTTTTTTTTGTACTATAGAGCGCAAATTCACTCCTGGGGATGTACCCGTAATGAACATTGCTGCTTAGAAATTTTGTACTATAGTTGCTGTTATGTAGAAACATCACTATGTGAATACTTTCGAGTGTTCGGCACGAATGTATATATTCCGCGCAGGAAATCATTGATGAATCGGTACATTACATACTATTGCCATGAACAAAATGACGTACAGTCAGACGTAGAACCTAAAGTATTCATCTAGTTATTCTCTAGTTTGCAGGCGAATGCAATTATACCACGAGACAAGAAAACAGGGGAGCTTCTATTGCTAAAAAACTGGATGCAATGTTGCCACTTCCTCCAGAGATGGGATAGGCTTTCTAGCCCTTTTCTTATGTATTGGCAGATTTGATCCGAGCTCGAAAAAAGGTCTCGGCCACAGGTCTGCAAATGAGACGTTGCGATGAACAGATTTGAAGGACAGAGTTGATTAAAGTTGTCTCTAAGCGAGCACATCAAGGCTTACTGAAGGAATTACTAACTTCTAATCCTGCCCGTCGCATACAGATAATGCAATTCCTGCGTCTGGTTACGTGCAACGAAGAAAAGCGGGCTCCGTCTAAAGTCTACAACGAATCTCTATGCGAATCCCTAAAAAAGAAACTCGAGGCGCTCGTTTCTAGAGCGGTCACCGTAGCTTAACATGATCTCTATAGAAAACTTCTGCTATAGGCCGATGTAGATGAAAACTGACGAAGTTCACTACCGTGAATTGGCTCCCTTTCCAAAACTCCAAACTGAACCGTTGTGCTAATGACAGACTATTCTGTCTCGCATCCCAAACACTTCATCAATTGACCCTGAGATACTCCTGGTGAATGTATCTTTTTTTTCTTACCTTATTGATTATTTAACGCGTTCTGATTGAGGAGTGTAGTTTTGGGTAACATTTCGTGATGTTGCACAGCACCGCAGGTGCCCTTAATTAAACCCACTTTGATGAACGTCTTAAACATGAATTTCTCAGTATCCATCGACCACCGATTCCCTATTGATACCAATTAGGATACGAATAGTTTCTCATCCTACTTTATTGCCTGTAGCTGTACACTATATAACACCGTAACTGGCCAGTGGTGTTAGTAGCGTAGCGAGCGCTGCTCCATAAACTTCTATACTATGGATACCCGTTATTGCAATGATATTGAATACTTGATGAAACGAGTTGTGGGATCCAGTTGCGCTAAATCACATTCATATACTATGTGCCTGTCCAGGTCGACCCAGGTCTTAATGCCTGAAAGCTTAATGCGCAATTTTAATAAATAAATCCCTCCTTTAGTATAGCATCCCTGTTGTTATCGAACTGCCTAAGCCATTCTAATATATGATATTCAAACCAGTGGGGGATGCGTTATTGAGTATCCGGCATGTTTATTCCTCGCTGGCCTTGCACGAATTTCGTTGTGTGTACTGCCCAGATCTTCTCACACGTGTGGTCTCTTCCGGTGTGCTAGAAAGGATATGGGGTTTCTTATTGCTTCCCCTTCAGAACTTTCACGGTACTTGGATCAATGTCTAAACGGGAAAAGCGTTTGGCCGCTTAGCCGGAAGACGGTATCTCGGATCGGTGCGATTAGTTTGCAAAGTCCGAAGCCACCGCTTGTTATGCTGGGTGTAGTTTTAATGATGGGCATATGGTTGTTGCTTTACCCACAGATACTGTCTCTCTTCGAAGCGATCACTGACGTACGCATAGGATCGATGCCTGTGATAAACTATTGCATATTTTTATCTAGAAACTCGACCTGAAACTTTATTTTCTTACACTAGAATCACCTCTGTGTTTCGAGTCTTACATACGGCATCGCCGTTAAGTACTCCGTCGGACAGACGGTCGGCTGGGACCTGCCAGCACAAAACGAAGTCGGATTCAAATGTGAAGCACAACGTGTACCTAAAGTTTGTAGGCAAATATGTTACCTACTACGTTATCACGAGAAAAAAACTACAGCCATTTAGGAATTACCGAAATAATATAGACCGGTTTGCGTGCAACGTATCTTTCGTTACCTGAAGAGATAACTGCCAAGTTATAAAGTATCGCCGATGATAGGATGGTTAGCAGAGTGCTGTGTTACTAGTTCAGTTTGTAAAAACGATATGACGAAGCTCCGGCACTAAATCACGATGGTACTAACAGGTTAAAGATCGGCTTATCGCCTATTTCAATCGACGCCAGTTTTTCGTTACGAACGAATGTGTCCCCCAATGCTTTCCTTTATGCTGACCTACATAGGCACCCTATGAAATAAGAAGGCTTTATGAGGGCCAAATACCTTTTTCTTTTGTAAGAAGCAAACAAGTTTTTTTCCGGCATCAGCTTTACTAGCTTGAGTCAACCAGCTGTTGTTCTCTTCGGTGCAACCAGCGATGTCCTGCAGCGAGACCTGTGTCTGTCAAGACAGACCTTGGCAAGGAAATTGCTATTTTATTTCCGGACACGTCAATGGAGTCGTGGGTTGATGTCTTAGTTTGCCAGCGCGCTCTGTACTCGATAGCCGCTAGTTGCAGGCTACGGGCAAACAGTTCTCTAGTCCTTTGCCACTATTCCTCTAATCTCAAGTCCGTGACCCTTTCTGCAACTTGCTGTTTCGGTATGCGCTGTACCTAGACTGGCAGGGTGTTTAATCACAGCTGTTCACGGTGTTCTTTCCAACGCTAACACATTCCCATAGCTGGAACTTGTCACACTTTTCACTAATTTTCACCTCAAGTACCGTACAAAGTAGTTGTAGCGCGGTTTGCTTAGCTACATTTTTGCTCCAACAGTGGCAAAAGTTATGGGGATAAAGTTATGATACTGTCATAACAGTTCATAGACTTATTGGTCCATAGGACCCAGAAATATATAGCGGTGACTAAGGTCATTTTTTACGTTTTGTTCACTCTTAGGGACGGCAGGTTGGCACCGTTGTTTTCTCTAGGGGCATCTAAAAGACTTGTTTATCTATTTGTGTTCATTGCCGAGGTCAACTATTGAGATGAGTTTCTCATACCTAAAAAATACATTAAAAAATAATTTTTTTACTATTGTGTTGTGTGTATAGGACTACTGTTTGATCTAAATGATGTTTGCTAAAATGATCTGAGTACGCGACGCAACGGACGCATTCATTAGATGTTGGCAAACATTTGTATACACTTAACACATTTAGCAAAATTCTTTAAGGTAAACATATTGGCTGACATAAATATCGTGTATAGTACTAAAACAGGCTCGAATACCCATGTTATAACTGACACGTAAAGCTTTCAGAAGATTCAGAGCTTCCATATTTAATAGATTTTTTTTTGTCCGCTTTTTATTCGAAATGTAAGCTTCAAAAAATTGTAGCCGAACTGTTTCACCAATCAGCCAAAAGTTTAGAAGCGAGCCTCGCAACTACCCTATTAGCGCGAGTAAAAAAAACATAAAAAAAAAAAAACTAACGAACGTATGCTTATAACACAAAACATAATAATTGATCATCATTCACTTATGAACAATCCGTAGTAGAGGCTCCTTCGTGTAAGTGTCACAGGAGAAATGAAAAGGATGGAGCTCAAGCCACTAAAGTAGAGTCATATAATGAACCTATCGTTTATAAGACCGATATAAAGCCTGGTTTATCAGTTGTTCAAAGAAATATAGTTTGCTGGATTGGGGTAGAAGAGGACAACTTAATTGAAACGATTTAGCCCTTCGTACCGTTTTCATTTGCCAAATATATACCATTCTTTCGACCGACCTAAGGCCAAATCAGGACGTAAACACTGACAGCTTATATTGTAATTGACATAATTGCCCTCGTTGGTGGGCCGAATGATAACTTTATGTTCTCTTATCTGAGAACGTAAAAGAACTTAAAAATGCCACTATGCGCAACTTGTTTTTCTGTTAAAGCCTAACAAACGGGCAAATATTTGTTAGGTTACATAGAGATGTCTGACGACATCTAGGTACTGCCAAAACATCGAACCGTAGCTCGGTAAATGTTGTATCGTATGGCGCAAATGAGTGAGCTTAGCACTCTTTCAATCCTGCAGTTGAACCCACCAAAGGTTATGCTTAATGGAATTTGTTAAATACGTTACATCTATCATCAGCAGTTGTAAATGTTGGTTGTAAAAGGTGAGGCGCAACCTGATACGATACGTGCAGTATTTTTCTGATCTTATCAGACACATTTAACGTTTCTCTGACAAAAGGGTCTCATTCATTTTTTCGCTTTCAATTATACGTACCTACTTGATGCTTTTAACAATTTTGTTAAGCCAGCTCGCAGTATGTACAGCAACAGATCGATTAAAATATAAGCTGGCATAAACAAAGACAGTGGTATATGTAAAAAAATAAACTAAATCCTTTTTTTTTTCATTATGAGTCTACAATATATTGTAAGGAAGTCGTCGCAGACTGACTGACAATATGTCTGGAAGCGGCCGGAGCTTCACACCCTAACTGCGTCCGAACTTTTTTTACCGTAACAGTACATAGAGAAGTCAGCACGCTATATCCTGATGTTTTTAATGCCTTCCATAACCTGATGACACAAGAACTCGGAATGTTTTTTTTTTGAAAAGGTGACGAGCGCGAACCAGGATCTTACCGGAAAAATGGTATAAGTCAATGTTAATATATGCTGCTACTAGGAAAACGACAGAGGAATTGCTAAAAGTTTGCCATACTGGGCCTAAAATGCAGGTTTTAATGTAAAAACAACGATAGAGCTGTATAATTTTGCCTCCGTGTAAAATACCAAATGATTTTATACCCGCTTACACGTAGGTTTCTGATACATAACCAGCGCACTATCAATATGCGGGGTTAAAAAATACAGGATAGCAGTTTAGTTTTTGTACTATTACGAAATGTTCTACTTAAATGGCTTCAGATAAGAACCGGTTCCAAGAACTGCTTCTTATCTGATCCGTCGGTGGTCTCAAATCAGTACAATTTTACAACCTACATTCTATAGTTTTATTAGGTTTATTGGTGTCCGAACAGAACGCGGGTTCGGGTGTGAAAAAAACATATGTAAGTGTCTATTTGCTTGACTTGAACTCATCATATAGGCTTATCAAAGCATGAGTGTCCTAGAAGAAGGCCAGTTATGATCCCTAGCTGGCACTGCCTAGAACGGCAATGTCTTAGGCGACATTTTAAGACGACGCATCTTGTTATGCATTCAGATTTTCGGTGCCTGTAAATGGTTGTATGTTCTTGCAACAGTCGTTACCAATGAATGTGGAAATTAATCTGCTAATTCTAAAGTTATCCTCTCTTCTTTTTTTAAAACTTGTACTAACCTCATGTGTTTTATTTGTTTTGCACAGTCAATCAATTTGTATCAGTATACGAGGACGTACGTCTTATTACTGTTCTGTGTATCTGACGTCGAAGTGGGAGCTAGTTACGCGATAGCTTGGTCGAACCGTCATGATCATTTTTCGATGTCGATATCTTCTATTTTGTGGTCTTCGACGATTGCTCAGTGATAACGTCCACACTCGGGCGTCGCTTAGCAACTGTCTAATTCATCGATTGCCGAACAAAGTCATCTACTACTTATGATGGTTTCTACATTGGACCCTCATGCTCTCAGACTGATGTTGCTCTGATCCTTTCTCCCAGACTCTTTGTACACTATTAAACTCTACAAATGGAATTCACAATCGACCCAGGCTTTTGCCATTTGAAGTATCTATACTATCTTAACTATCTAAGTTATTGTGAGGTGATAAAAACAGCCCGAACATCACGTAGTGTTATCGACATGGCACGATACGTTGAAATATTTAGAATAAAACAAACATAATTACTCAATTATAAACCTTCCGGTGTACTATGGCACATCAAGTACGATCGTTCTCTGGGGCAAGCTTGATACTCGAAATTTACGGTGCACGGGACGATTTGTCTGTGAAAATTTAGCCGGCGACATTGAGAAACGTTTGTGACCAAATTTCTGATTGATATATCTTGCTCAATCGCTCTAATTATTAAGATGTTCTATAGGGTTGGGGAATCTAGAGCTGTGCGTCAGTTGCGATGTACGTACGGGGACTCTAATTAGTGTAATTCTCGGATGTACTTTTTCGAAGCAATCCCATAGCATATTTGGGCCACTTTTATGCTTTGCAAAAGATCCACTCGTTCAAAGGGAACCACTTTACGAAAAAGCTTACGTTTCCACATATTTAGCTATAAGCCGCAATTAATTTTCGAAGTGTAGCAAGCCATTTTTGTACATAAAATTTATGTTGTTTTCGATTTCTGATGCTACTCACGACGGCGGGACTTATAATGTTCTTTAGCATCGTGTAGAATATCCACTTTCGAGTATTTTTATTCTTTCGAAAAAAAGCTTCTTTTTCTATTAGACATCTAAGAGGGGATGAAACAGAGGTATGTTAATAATCACGACGCTTTAGAAGATCACTGTGGGGGCTTCCTGTGATGAGAAATCAAATTTATGATATAGAATCAATGATGTATTATAGAGTGATTGCAGTGTAGAAGCAACCGTGGCAGTAAATTCCACCTGTAGACGTCTAAAGATAATTTTTAACGCTCTTCTAAAAAAAATTAGACGGATAATTAGTACGGCACATTTGATTTACATCTTTCATTGCTCCCTACTAAAAATGCATTTTTAGTGAACCTTTTAGTGCAAACGATACAAATTTGTTGGTTCAATAAAGGTAACAATCATTTTCTGTTAACGCAATAAGTTTTATTCCAATCAGAAGTAGACTCGTGCGTTAATTTGAAAATATATAGAAAGAACTATAACGTTGTTCTGAAAGCAACGTACTATATATATCGCGTTTTGTCTATGGAACGCCTGAATCGGCTCGGTTTTTTGTGCAACATTTGCAAGGACATGTGTCTTTGTTTATGGCAGTTTATCTTATTTGTGCGTTAAGTAGGGGCTTCCGATGAATCATTGCAACCAATAGTGCATTCGATCTGCATAAATAATACATCGCTGTTATGCGTCGCCCTAGGGCAGACAGATCAGATTAACTATTAATGGAAGGGGAGAAGTAACACTGTCGTTTGACGAAAGAGCATCAGCGCATACGAGAGACGAGATGTATGTATTATTTAAGATTTTTCATTAGGCTGAAAGTTAGGTACATGGAAGGAAAGCTTCAAAAAAAGCCGGCAGCTCCCTTAACTCTAAATGTAGAAGCAACCGTCGGTTGGCAGACATGGCAAATATATATATATATATATATAAGGCTGGTACAAGGGAAATCGGCGGACTTTGAAATTTAATCACCTTTGAACTACAGCCTACTTGTAGGGACTTGACTAGTGAATACTTCAGTGTCTTAAACACTTACGAATGAAAGTCAGTTGGGTTTACTCTAAGAAATTTAGGTTCAGAAGGCTTCGAAGGCCACAGCGCTGCAGAAAGAAGATCGGTGAAGACATTAAACAAGTAGTTTCAAAGCGAAGGTACACTACATCAATCGTGCAGAAGTTCTAAGAACGAAGAAGAAAGGAGTGTTGAAGGCCAGCGAAAAGTTTACCAGATGTCGGAACCGACAGGGAAGAACGTATTGTCGAGATCGAGCAGGTTATTCGCGAAAGCACAGCTTGGAATCTAAGGGTACTATTGGTCAAAGCTGGCATCTCACACGTAACGTGCTACACAACCTCTCAAACTCAAATACCGAAAAAGCTGTTACTGAGTAAAGAATTAATCCCCTGTACGTATAGAGATGTATGTGATGTATTTCATGTGCAATTTTTCGAAACTTTAATCAACAAAAAAAACGCGTGTAACATAGGGTTGCCAGAGACGAGGTTTGGTTCAACTTTTTATCCCCAGACGAAAGGGCATTAGACGAGAGAATGGCGCCGTCCTAGAGAGAAATTGAGTTAGCAGAATCGAGTGGGTTCGGACGACAGGTGACGCTAGTACTTGTAAGGAATATCGAGGGCATCTGCTACTATGAGATGCTGGCTGAAAACCAAACAATGAATGCGGCCTGTTTTCTTGGGCTTCACAAAAGGCCCGTGGACTACCAGCGCGGCCCTCAAAAGCACGCAGTCGGAAATAATACTCACACCAGGTCGATGTGCGCCATACATCTAAATCATGTAACTTTAAAGCCGTGTAGCCGTGTGTGAATATATATACCAAATTCTTTGTCAAGAATGCGATATATATATATTTACACAAAAAAAGAGTAGTAGTTTAAAACGTCGACCTTTTGTAATTATGTATAGTTAAATCATGGGTTCGATATTTGCCAAACAAAAGTGAGTATGCTTATTGCACGATGCTCCGCACTCGCAAACTAGAAATATTCTATTTAAGGCCGTCTTTCTATAGCGTCTACTTTTCAAGTATTTTGGACTTAATGGCCCACTCGTGAATGGAAGCCCCTCTTTGGTAACTCCCAAATAAGATATAACTGGTTCGGCGAATCGACTATTTGATGAAGTAAAGTCAATTCTATTAAAGCATAAATAATGTGCGATTTTTAAAGTGGTGAAACAGGATTTTACACCAGGCATAATAGCAAATTTGTACATCGTTATTTACTCCTTATGAGTCATTTTCTTTCATTCTGCCCTATCACGTTTGGCGTTGAAAAACTTGTTCAGCGAGTTTTTAAAAGCTTTCACCCAGACTGTCGACTACCTAATTTTTGATAAGCCTCATAGATCCACACTGGATACTGTAGCTGTATGCTAACAGCCCGGTTTCACTTTCCAGTTAGTTTTGTTTGCGGTGAATAGAGTGACCTTCAAAACCTCGTTCATACGGTTCTGCTACTATCTTAGACGGCTAATTAAGGCAAGATACATCCTTTAAATCTAAGATTTCATTGCTCAATCCAGCAAAACCGCTTCCGAGCAGTTCTCTTAGTTATAAGGGAATAAGTATCCGACGCAACTAGCGTGGGTTCTTTGGTCATTTTCCCACCTCCGTAAAAGACCAAACAGAGCAAATGTGAAATACATTTTTTTGCCCATTTAGAATCTGTACGTATGATAAAATTCCATAGATCACACAAGGGAATCAGCTACAAAGGTAAACAAATAGTCGAGATGATGGGGATGAAAGAAATGGTCCGTCAAAAGGGAGCGTAAGTTGAGAATCTAATCGTTTACACAAGAAAACCCTACTATTTAATCCTAAGGTAACCCTGACGATATGGGATATGTAGGTAGTCTGGTTATAGCATGTCCTTACAATACTACTTACGTCTCCGCTACTCCGCCTTCGTCTTCCGTTAGCTATACATATATAGCCATTGAAGTTTTCATTTACGAAATATATATGTTGCTCACACTCAAAATAATTTCACTAATGAGAACTTGGCATATATAAGATATGACATTTGAGCGTCTTTGTGAATCTAGCTTGGATGCGCAACAGGTGAGTATCCTTTCAAGTACCATACGATGCACGAAACTTTCTGCAAATGCGTGCCATCTGATCAGCTCTATGGTGATTTCATGCATCGTCTGTGATGAAAGCCAAATGCAGCAACGTGAAGTATCCGATACGAATTTTTTTCCTCGCGTTCATACGCAGCGGGTAGGTAAAAAATGATGATTCTAATGGCAGATACGTCGGCAACGAGTAGTACATTGAAATAATCAAATTCGATTGCTTTGGCTGTTGTTAGATAAAGCAACAGCACTTGAGTGGTATATGAAGCGGCAAGAGCCGAAGGGATCTTAAGGTTGAATATAGTGATCGTGGTCATTGGGGAGAGTTTCTTGGGATCCGGCGTGCCATACGTCTAGAACGCCCTTCGACCCGTTTATAAATAGGGGGTTTTCTTGTAGAAACTTTCACGTCAAGATAGCAGGATGGGGGCGCATATTTACGGCTGCCTAGGTTGAAACGAAGAGTACTGTTATTTACTAGATAACCACTTTGCCGAAACTTTATACTCCTAAAGGGAGTATATGCGTATTACTGATATTCGACAAACCTCGCGTTTCTATTTACCAAAGTATGTACTTTATATTATTTTATAGATATTAGTTAACTTCTGCATCATTACTCCTTTCTACTTTACTAGATAAACGATTATTGGTTATACCAAATTATTGGTTGTAATAGGTTTGTTTTGGCACTTATTCTTATTCATTGTTGTGAAGGGCCATAGTGCTTATCAGATAAGGAAAAGCTATAGCTATACCAGGTGGAATGGAAGACGTTTCTCCCTTTGTTAAGTCTCAACGCACGTTCGTTGGTCCCTTTGGAGGGAATCCATGACTGGACAGTGCCGAGCAGTAAGATGGTGGACATTCAGATAGCGCTACGATCGGTTCAAAAAGACCACACAGATTTATTCTTATAATCATGATCTAAGTGGACGGGGTCGAGAGGCGATTACAGGGGAATAAACGTTGAACGCGGTCTTCGCATCCCAAACGACATGTCGAAGACAAAATGGATGAGTATGACTTCACTCTGAAGACCTGTTCACTACCCTCCAGGAGAAAAGGCACTGCAAGACAAGTTGAGTGATTTCTTTTAGATCCGAACGGAATACAGCTGATACGCTCCATCCCAATGTTTGCCTGATAACAAAAAAGGGTTCCGATGTTAAGCAAGGCAAGTCAGGTAGAGTCTAAGTCTTACGTGAGCTAAAATCACGTAAGGCTTAGGATGTTGTCGTTAATATAGGTACAAACCGAAATCTCTGACTCATTCCCAAAAGGAACACAATACAGCAGAGTGCTCATATGGTCTCATCGTGTAACAACAGTAGCTCGACTGAATTAAGGATACTTAATTTGTTTATCGCCTAAAGCGAGATAAATTTTCGAATGCTAAAATATGATATTATAACATCTAACAGATGCAATACTGTGTTAAGTCTTTGAGGGCTTTAGCAATGACAAATGCAGCTTTGCTTAAAGGAAAGACCGGCCAGGCCGCGACGCCCTTGGCTTAATTTCTATCGGTAGAAATCGACCTGCACAGACTATCGGTTTTCTGGTGTCGGGCCAAACTGTTTCTTAGAAAGGGGGCCAAGATTTTTTAAATAGCTGCCGAACTTCTATGAGACTCTATGTGGAAGAGTAGAATCAGCTTTGGTGGCCTACGGACATTTCAGCGTAAAATGAACTGCTAGATAAACTGATTGATGAGCCTTAAACCTGTTTTGCGTATTACTGTAACATTTTTACCTATCGAGCAAGACAGGCGAAACCAGAAGTGCGGCAAGATGCGGTTTTTAACACGTTCAGTTTAAGCCATACACAATAGATTCATCCTTTAGCATCAGCTATTAACATTCCAAAATATTATATTACTACAAATAACCAATTTTTAAGAATCTTTCATTTTTGCCAATTCGCAGTATATAGCCAAGTTTTCCATGATAATAAGCCCTCACGTTACGGGTATACTACCTTTAGGACGCAACTGGATTCTCACATGTTGGAAAAAAAATGATTTCTCGTCAGATTTAAAGTCACTCACTAGCAACGCTTCATTAAATTCGTGGAAATACCTTTGTGAATTCGGTCATCGTTACCTCGGACGACGTCGATAATTTTAGGCCTTCATATCTGTCTAAGAAGAACGTAGCCACCCGTTTAGATCGAGGGTGAAAGCGAAAGTTTGCCGTGACATAATACTATTTCTTGTGAGCTGCTTGCATTAATAATACACCCGACAAGAGTGAGTTTCTACGCCGTAGTGAATTACTTCCCAGGGTTTTTGACCGATCAACAGAGCTCAGGTAAAAAATGCAATGTAAACATTAAATGAAAATCGTACAGCCTCTTCCAAATGCCAGGACAGATCCCTTTCTCTATTAATTTTTAATTGGCTTAGGTGAACCCGATAATGATGATAATAATAAGCTGAGGTGATCTTATAGCACGCAATGTACCTTCTCTAGATTGGGTCGAGGATTTTCTGACACGTGCGCTATTTGGGAAAAGACCACATGCGGTCACAAACCGAGTTCAACACAAAGTCACTTTAAAAGTTTAATTTCTTTTTCTTTATACTTGTAACAATTATGTTGAAATGTCCTCTTCCGTGACACCCTGGAGGCTGCTTCGACTCAAATTAACCTGATCATACTGCTAAATCGAATAGATAGCGATTATCTGTAGCGGTGTGTAGGCATCGTACTTACGTGGATACCCATTTTTTTAAACAAATGCGCGCAAACGCGATTTTAATCTGGCAGAACTCGCTAAATGACCGAGATAGCAATACGGCATGCACTGAAAGACGTTCATCTCAATAATAATATGTAACATATTTAGGCTTTACTTTGATCTGGGTAGAGCTGTTTCAGTGTCATAGGAATTGCCCCGTAGTTTGAAGCTATCTCAACTCTGTTGGGAGGTGACTAATAGAGCCCGTAATTGGAAATTGTGAAAGGGCCTACTTTACTCGAGCCGGGCAGCGGCACAATGCAAGTGGAGTCTTTGAGGGATACAGATATAATATTATATCTTGTCTTCTAAAAAAGGTATTGCGCAAGTGAAGATAGGATTAGCTCAAATATGGATTAAATTAGCCTCTGGGCGTTGAGTCACACCTGTATGGTATGGTAGCAAGCGTCATGGGACTTTCTTGTGCGTCAGATACCGAGAAAAATATGGTAAGTGTTAGACTATTCAAATAATCAAAGTAATAAAATCTTAATAAAACATTGATGTCAATATGATAGCTAGATCATGTTAGTTTGTCGTGTCACGTCAGTTACGCCATTTTCTCGTACCCCTTAACGATCCGTTCAGGACGAAGCAATAAATATGTTATTAACTGGTGGACGCCTACGTCGATTAATGGGCCAGGTTGTCTCCGCTTTATATGGACGAAGGATTTCAATGTAGGACACACACTTAACGAGCCTTCATTTTAACAGGGACTCAATCATGTATTTGTGTTACTATGCAATCTGCAATTCGTTCGTTTTTGCACGACATACATTTGGACGGCACTTTTCGTTTTTGCTCTGTGGTTATCGAACTTCTGGTGAATTTGTTTTGAGAAGACAAGATGTCAGGGAAGAATGGGGAATCTTCACTTAAGGCAGGGAAGCGAATAGGCAAAAATGGCTAATGTAAGCAAGCGTGGATGCATACTTTTGTTAGTTCAGTGATACAAAAAAACATCCGCCTTAAGAGGACACCGGAACATGCTAGACTGACAGGAAGATACACATTTTACAATTTTGTTTTGAAATGTTTATAGTGGTTGTTCATTCATTATTCTATAAAACGGAACCTAGAAGTAACTTTCGAAACTTTATATATATAGCTATATTGGATTTGAAGAATACGGAATCTGATGCATTTTAAAATAAAGGGCTATGCGGGATTTTAGATGGAAATTAGTTTGCCCTGGACATCGCACAAGTTATTTTTGATCTATTTATAAAATAATTAATTAGGATTAAATTGTAAATAGCCCGCCGAGATGACTGAACAACTAGTGTATACAGCGAATAGCTAACGCTCGATTTAGACCTCTTCATCTCCCACTGTATGTATATATTATTAGTTTTTCGCGCCGTATTACGTAAGCATCGTAAACAATGATACAAGAAAAAATCGCATAACATAAGCAGTATTAAACGATGTTACCGTAAGATCTTAAGAAAACGTAGAGTGCCTGCTTTATTACCTTGTCAGACCCTTGTTCTGAAACTTCAAATTCCTGTTCGGAAATGGGGGCGACCATTGATGGCATCCGCATGTCCGCGGCGTTGGTGATCTGTGCACATTAGCGGCAATTATTGGTAGAAATATTTTAGTGTTTTTCCGTACTGCTAGTTGTAGTAGCGGTAACGGTGATAGCACCAACGGGAAAGTTGAAGCCGCGGCCTTGCCCTGCTGCAGAATTTCGGTGCAATGACCATTTCGGTTGAAGTATTTGCTCAGCTTCGCTTTCACTTGGGCAGTTCAGGTGCCGTCCGAATGCTTCCCGTCACCGCAATACAGAGGAACGGGAGAAGTGGAGATATCGTTCAGGAGGACCACCACAGGTAGCGTTGCGAAGATAGCCCACCATTTTTTATGCGATTGCTGCAAACTTCAGTCCCATCCGTGCGTTGGAACTTGTTTGCCTGCCAGCCTGCCTGCCTGCCTGCTTTTGCTCCCTTCGACCTCGCGTACAGGCGCTTTTTTTTCTCACCAGCTATGCCCTTTTTGGAGAGTTTCATAATCGATAGTTTAATACAACCAAAAGGTCGTGTGAGACCTGCTGGAACAGCGAGGAGAAAAACAGACGGAGACATTGCTAGTTTGTGAATAATCTGTAGCACAATTGCGGTTAAGTAGGCAAAACAAAACGGGTGGAGCATTATTCTTTATTTAATTAGTATTTGCATCTTTACTAACATTCTGCGTTGGCAATTATATATTGCTTCGGGCAAGATCTGTCATAATACTAAACTAAATTTGAAAACCTTATTACTTTTGCATTTTTTCATAAATGGTGAATTTAAAACCTGAAAACAAAAAATTAATCGAGCAAAAGCACCTGCGTGTTTCCTACGTCAGTACGGAAATTGGCACCGGTATTCCGGCACGTTACGGGAACCGATAGCGTAATAATTATTTCTTAATACCGCTCGCTTCTGACCGCACTCAATGCTATGAATTGCTGGTAATATTTTGTTCAAATCGCTTGTTTTCTTACCAAATTTTAACAATTTATAACCGATACAACTGAGCTTACTCATTATTACTAATTACTATACAAAGCATACACTATACGAAACAACATTCTCGTCACAGAACAAACAATATCGGTATAATCGCTCATTTGTTTGTTGTCATACGTAACATCTCATAGTTAGTATATTATCTCATAATTACAACACACTGAAAGGGAACCAGAATTGAAAAAAATCATCCAACTCAGGGATTCTGTTTTATGTTTAGCTGCGCTGCCGATGATTTTAATTAACGAACGTTGTGAGTAACAGGTAGAGCTGACTGATTAATCTCGACAAAACCCGGCTAGAGCGCAGCGAAAATACTGATATTTGCAGACGATATATATTTATATTACAAATGATACTTGTTCTGCGGATCATTATAGTGATTAAAACCTCACCTGAGGTTCCGACTTTTAGTGGGATTCTGTGACCCTTACTATCGAAAACACTCCACAATCGTATATCCAATCGTATGCAAACTTGGTATTTTTCTTGGTCTGATCGCTGGAGGCCACCCGGAGTCAGAATCGATGCCGTTGCCTCTCTAAAGCAGACTGTGGTTTTAAGATGCTAGGATCATTTTAATCCTAATACATGGTATTTCTTACAGTTTGTTGATAATCAGCCACATTTTTATTCGGCACATGTGATACATAAGCATTCTTTTAAGGTTCACCGGTAAAATGAAAATCCATGGAGTTGATATTTTTTCTCTATACTTGAAAAAGGAGATATGACAAATATTGAGCCAGAGGCCGGCCATTAGTAAAATTAGTGTCGCTTTTTAAGCGAATTTGTAAATAGCGGTGGGTAATATGGATGTACTGAGATCGTGTATGTCGTGTTAATTTCTAATAGAAATATTAAGTTATCATGTAATAACAGCAAATCAGCTAACTCTTGTCAAATAAGGATTTATCCGCACCCAATAGAGTATTCCAATGGCGTATCCATGCGTGTGCCGCTTTATCTATCTGTCGGATTGGCTTACCTGCATTGCTATCATACAAGCCCTCATTCAAGTTTACTATTTCAATTCTTGCTCGATCCTCTAGCCAATACACTCGGGCAATTACTTGTATATTTTTGCAAATCACCGCAGAGCTTCATCATTGCACATCCCGGATGTCGGGTGCTAGTTTTCGATGAGTCTCACAGCCACACTGAAGGCAACGGTGTCTCGTGTAATGGCTTGTGAACACGCTGAACATTTCTAGACCATAGAAACAGTTGCAAACAACGCATATACGGATACATCCGCTTTAGAGAAGGTGTATAGTAAAGTTGGATACGAGCTAGTGCAGCGACCGTTCACGTTTGCTTCAGCTAAGACGTCGTTGTCATCTATGTTACGATTGTTTTCGCCTTTGTCATGATCAGATCGATAAAGGCCTAATTGTAAATATAATACTAGTAGTAATTGTTACCGCAGACTTAATACTGATATGCGACATGGGGTCAACTCCCCTTCTGACTGGCGCTGTGCGAGTTGAGTGGCTAGCATTCAACACGCTGACGCCACTTGTGCTTCCTTATCTGCTCGGAATGAGCGTCATGCAAATATGGCACGTACGTACCTGGTCGATACGGACGCCACCGATTATTGATGGCGTGATCGAATGCTAATGATATCATCGTTTAGATTAGGTCGGCACCGTCAATAGCCCGCATCCGTGTACGTATTCTCTGTCCAGCTAAAACTGATAACGACATGATGACACCGCCGCCATCACCGGCGGTCGTATACCACCTATGTTATGCTTGAGAGCTACCTAGAGAAGTTCGCTAAAGACCAACTCCTAATCTACGGCAGCAATTCGAGACTGTTATTTACTAGCATCTGACCTATAGCTTAAATGATACCGCTAGAGCTGCTATGCGTCTGTAATTTTTATGTACCTTTCTGTATCCGACAAAAAAAATTCATATCTGCCTTTTTGTCCGTGCATCTGTGCACTTGTTAAGTTGTCCGCAGTCGTTCAGGTGGTAAAAAAACTTCAACAACTTTTTACACCATATAGGGTAGAAAAAAAACATACTTTAACATATGCCTACTATTCCTCGTACTAACGCGACGTTCCAGAAGCTTGTCAGCAATCGTGTACTTGTGATTTATCGATAGATTGTTTCAAAGAATCGACGGCAGGATACAATATGCTAAATAATGCCTTATTGAAGGCATGGATCAAGGAAAATCTTACAGACTAAACTCGGAGAATACAGAAGCGCCTCAGTCCGCGCCTTGGTTGAAGCGTGGTTATTGCGAAGTAACCATATTGTGTATTTGCAACACCACAGGTTTATGAGTTCCCCCAAGAATTTTAGACATCTAGCAGCATTAGCCGATTCCCCCTTTGAGCAATATCTGGTAACAACAGATTCGCCCTATGTACGCTGCGTACGGAAGCATCAGCTTATGCATCACTCTAGCCGGCATTGCCATCAAGTCTTATCACTTCGTCCTTGTTAAACACGCAGTTCGAATTGTCCACCTCTCGTTTTGCACGACAGTGTATTACCGACCGGCCTTTTTGCTATTATTAGTTGTGTAAATGGCTCTCACAGTACACCACACGTACCTGTCGTAAACTCAGTTCATGGAAAGTACTCATTTTATCTTTTTTTGCATCGTCAATATCTTATAAGACATGCTTCAAGAAATCTTGTATTTGTCCGGCAGAGGACGCGTTGGCTGTGCTCTGTTTTACTCAAAAGCTTCCAGGAATGGCAGGAACCCGTTTTTTCGTCTGATGGCTTAAGTTGTAGACATCTGTTATGCGCTCTTCAACTGCCAAATTGTCGTTCATAGAACGATTGCATTACTAAAGAACTGTTGCTTTGTCGCGTGCTTCTCTGCTTAGTATTTTCGCCAATCCTCGAGGGATTCCGCCAGCATTTTAAACAGAAACTATAGCATTGCTTTTCAGCACTGAAAAGTATGTTTATCTCTAAAGCTATTATTCTTTGCTTCAAGTTATAGGTAACCAAAGTTCTGATGTATATACCAACAAAGCGCCAACCGTCAGCGAATAACTCACAACTTTCAACATTTTTTTCCACCCGCTAAATAGTCCTGGACAAAAGTATTGTGTGTGCGCCGATTAGTGCACCTAAAATGTGACTTACTTTTGTGTAATTTAAATGATCTATGTAAAGTAGTCTTTTAAAATGGTGATTTTAAATTGCGTCTTTGCTTTTAGCGGTTAGCTTTATACTTTTGTACCGTTTTCCCTGAAGGTTTGCGTCGTCTGGCTCTTCTTCTGGGGCACTTGTTTTGTCGACCACTTAGAGTTTCTGAAAGGTTTACATTAGAAAGTGGCTTTTCAACCTTTGCGAAGTGTGCAAAATTGGATTTACTACAAACAGTCGAATTTGTCGTATCTTTGCGGTTGAGCTCTTAAACGGTGATCTTTGCAGAAGGTGTTGAGATACGATGATATATGTCGGTACGGCAACTGGGTCATGGGACACAAGCTTACTCAACACAGTAACCAGATAAGACCGATTCGAAGAGTTGACACCTAAGCTAGAGTTTAGGTTAGGTAAGGCTTCGACAAAAGTCTGACGGCGTCATTTAATTTTACATAGGTGAAATGAAATTCGATTGAGGTATATTGATATCTCCGCAATCGAGACAAATTTTCCCTTTACATGATCGCAGTGTACGTGCAATATGCTAATATGGGAACAACTGATTACGATGAGAGAGGATGGGACAATTGCAACAGGAAGAGGGATAACAAAGGTGGTGGAAAATTCCCCTAGAAGAACCGGATCACAACGAGATAATTGAATTGCTCACTAGGGTGACTGAAACAAAGCTATAGTTTAGGTTGAATATAACCTATCATGAGAATGGGGTAACAAGGTAGGTGTGCGAAAGTAACACCAAAATGAACAAACTGATTTTATCAGGAAAACAGAACTAGCCTAGGCGGATTGGCGCAACGGGATGACGGAATTGCTGTAGCAGGGTTCGAGGAGTATTGTAACCATGGTTGCAAGGATTGTAGATCTACGATCCAACGACCGCCTAAGTAGGGTTTAACAATAACCAAATGTCATAGTAGATTAACAGGTTAGACAACAGAATTATCGTGACATTTTCTTGATGATACGAAATAACCGCAAAACAGTAGTCAGTTGCCTCGCAAAGTAACTGGTTAGCCTACCGTTACAAGCTGTCTACGCAACTATGGCAAAATTCTCGATGTGCTAATCCCGAGTCATCAAGTCTGCTAGATCAAGCTGCTTAATCCCGAACGCGGAGCAATGATATAGGAAGCTTGTGGGCCGCATATTTAAGAGAGACGCGAGCCTATGACACTTACGTTAAGCAAGACCAAAGCAGTTCTAGAAGGGACAGTGAAGGAGATGTCGAATGGGAGTATCAGGCATTGACGACAAGCACTTTTGGCATTGGTGCCTTCAGTAAAGGGAAGGAAGGCAAGTGGATTACAGAGCCCATTGTGGTTAGATCGAGCAACGTAACGTAGATCGGAAGCGGTCGGGGGTGGCCAACCGAACCGCCAAAGCGCTAATGACCAATACGATCGCCATGTATTTGACGCTTTGAATGTCAAATACAATAAAACAGATATCGGCCAGAGATACTAATGTATAACAATAAAATATCATCATTAGAGAAAGCAGAAGAGCTACGGATAGCACGGATAGCAAACAAGAGTGACGTGTACCTCTCGTATCGACGGTGGCTTTGTTGTGCCCGTTTGGATATAAATACGCTAAGAAAGATGGCAAACGTTTGTAGTGACGCTGATGTGTTGGTTAGACAGCTGCAAGAAAAAACTTACTGCGTATTCCGTCAAAACTAAAATGAATAACAGAAGTAAGTACATCAATTGTATGCTGAGAAGTTTACCCATTCAATTAATGATGATATAATTACATTACTATCCTCTTAAACAGGTAAAGTACATTGGACTGATATGAGAATAATCTTAAAAGACTGATGGGAAACCTCGACAACATAAATTGCCCCTATAATAAACATAGACAATCAGCCCTCAGATTCGGTGCAATTCAATATGCGACTATTTAGTTATCAGTGGAACTTGTCGATAACAACAGATTGGACTGCGTAAGTTGGTTACATAGCAACCTTGAAGGCGCCAACCTGTAACTGCAGAGATTTTTTAATGATATACACTAAAGGGCAGCTTCGCAATTCACCATGTTCATCCGTGAAAGAGTACCAATAGTTCTTCACGAAGACTGTGCTACAGGGACTGATTAACTGAACCGAACAACATCTTGAGGTTGAAGATAAAAATTATCAAAACCACATTTGTACAAACCTATCTATGTTTTCAGCTTAGGGCATACCGTGAGTACTATGATCAATTAGCTACGCATATCACTCCATTTCGATTCGATAGTCAGTTTCAATGCAATAGTAATATGTGTATCACTCGAACTGAATCTGCCCCCTTTGGCCCTGTAGAACTTATATACTTGACTTTACCCGAACATTCATGGTTCCGTGTTACTCAGCAAAACACCGACGTAATTAGGCCCAGTCACAAGCTATGTAATCGGTAATTTTATTTAGTTTCATATAACAATTAGAGACGAAAAACATAGCATAAACATTCTACAACCCGTAACACTCTACGGAAAAAGCTCGGGTTAAACCTTATACATCCTGGACATTTTTTACCAAAGATTTATGTGACTGTATATCTATCTACCTATCTATTAAACATCACACCCTAAAAGCCGTGACAATTTTTTGCATCAGTCGGTAATTTTTTAGACTAGGCGATTTCTTTTAGTCATCATTGTGACTGGCGCAATGTGAAAGAAACAATTTTCATTTTTCGTGTTCATAAAATTCTTTATATTCAGCATATTCATAAAATAAATAAATAAACATATATTTGCGATTTTTCGAAACACCTGCTTTGAACTTCGGTGTATCTCTATAAATAAATAGTATGAGACCCAGGTTCAACTTACGACCTGCCGTATTAGCGGCATTAATATACCTTTATCCTAATTTTGCCTCGTAGGCTTGACGCGCGGCTTTCGTGGACCACTTATCGCGTGCAAATAGTTATTCACGACGGCATATGTACGCTCAACAAGGTTACCTAGAAGATCTTTCTTTCTCAACGTTCCTAAAATAACTTATTTGACACCGAGATCCCACCGTATTGTCGCCTTGCTGGTAATCGAATCGACAGGTTGTCTACTTCACCGTTTCAGATACGCATCTATGAATTAGAAAACTAACTGCGCTTGGGATAAAATTACTTTTTTTTTTCCTACGAGTCGATTTATCTAGCGTCCGCTTGCGGCAGTATCGAGCTGTTGCTTACGCCCAGACAGGATACACAACATACACAACAGGAGTAACATTGATTCGCAACTGTTGTTCAATAAACAAATTCTCTCTGACTGAGCATCTGTTCCGAGCCGCGTGCGACAAACGGCAACAAACAAAAAAAACACTGCATCGGCTCGCGATTTCGAGAAGATTAATGGTGTTACTGTCGCCTACCAGTAAAACGAATACAACGTCTCGAAGCGTAATAACCCGTCCAGATTGACGAACCCATTCATGACACATTAATTACAATTATCACGGTTTTCGTCACGTTCACTCGTCAATTTGTATGGGGACGGTATTGTTTTATAGCTGGCTTGCTAGTGACGTTCGTCTGTCTTGCGTTCAATCCTGTTCAAATAGGTAGAGTTTTATAAATCGGTCTTGGTACCTGTAAGCGTAGTACCTGAAAATAATAGCTCATTGCAATATAGCTATGAAAAAAGGCTCTAAGCCTGTCTACCTATCATAGATCAAATGAAATCATTGCCTATTTTGCCTGAGGATTTGCACAGTGACAAAAGCAAAAAACACTGGCCGCCATTAAATTTTCTTGCCTAAAAACACCAAAATGCTTTTATTTAAAAATTAATTTTATTATGCAAATATCATGCGAAAGCGTAGAGGTATTGAAATTTTAGGCTTACAGGCTTTAAAACGCTTAATGTATTAAACTTGGAAAGGGTGGAGCATTAAATACTGACATATGGTGAGATCGTCATGAAGTAGTAAGTATAGCAACGAGGGGGCACTGAGGCCTCTAACAAACAAAAGTGAATAAATGATGTCGACTTCCGTATTTCGTATCGTTTAATTACAGCTCATACCGTCAGTCAACAGTATCTCCCTCTCTGCCTGATATCTGTTCTGCAGAATCAGGTAAATAAGCTATGCTGATCTACCAAATAATAACACCTATGTAAGATATGTTTTTCACGCGTACAACATGAAACACACAGAGCCCTTTGCCTATAGTTGTTGACGAAGCACTCTCGTTTTTAGCTAACTAGCATTTTCTCGTCATCGTTATCCCGGCTACTCATTTCGGAAAAACATCAACACCCTTCAATCTGTAGTATCGTATTGAACATCAACGAGTGCAAGCACGGTATGTACTGGTAGCAGCCATCAGGAACAAATCAAGTTCTGCTGTAGAATAAAGTTAGCCATTTTTGATTTTACCAGTAGCCTACGGATTGTCACTGAATTAGGAACACCTATACGTGAGACAGCTTTGCGTGACCTCCGCGCCTGGTAAGGCCTGCCCATTAAAAATTGATCCTGCAGAAATTTACTTGTCCTGCTCCTGCATGGAACAGCGTTGTTTGCTGGGGAGCAGAATTAACGATTCAAGCTAATAGACAAATAAAGTATATCGCCCGTCTAGAGGCGTGCACATAGAAAATATAAACTGATTCAACGTTTCGCCAAACAAAAGCATTAAGAAACACTACTTGAAAGGATAATCGCAGCAAATCCTACATGGCGTAATTCAATAAATGGTTTGGATTAAAGTTCTACTTGGCTTTCAAATTGACGCTGGCTCTACGACATGTGCATCGTATTGCTTTACATGACCACCAGCAAATATCTGACGGTCTAAGACGCTCAGTCATCGATGCGGCCTTCGTGCTGCTGATAGTGACCTCAAATTGCGTTATTTATCTGGCCAAGCTCTTATTAGACTCTGTATCCGGCCCCCATTTGTTTTAGCTTAAACAGATTCATTCGGGATCAGTCGTTGAGAGGCTGTTGAAAGCTTAGCAGATATAGAACTCTTTTCAACGGAACTGCGGCATACCAGTATTCAATTTACCGCTAAAGATTAAATGTATCAAAACCTTACTTGGGAGATATCATTTCGGGAAATATATGATTGAGTGAAGAATTTGTATTCATCATGCTTAAGTTTTAAAGCTTTGAAACAAAACTGCTTAAAAGCTACCCATTCACGCCAGAAGTTTAATTCTGCTTTTCTACTGATAGGCACTCAAGTATTAACGGAGCTAACGGATCACAGACGCAAGCTTTGTTCTACGAAGTAACAACGAAACAAGTCTGCTTTACAGCCAAACATCTGCGGCATAATTGCAAAACTTATGGCGGAGTCAATGTTTTATTTGAGGTATGTTGGTGTGATATTACAGCCAGGTTCGAAATAATGGCCGTTAACGCATCGCTACCATCGATAAAAATAGAATGATACCTTTCTTTCGAAAATTTTCGCACACTTTCGATAATACTTCGACGATCGAATCGATCATGCCGGGTTCAAGCTATCAGGCAAACTAATCCAGATGAGAATGCCAAAAATCACTTTGCCACGATGATCGTTCGGACCAGCAAGTTTTGTTCTCCTGATGAAGATAAATGAAGAGTACCGCCTACGAAGCGTCTTTCGGCTTTTTTTAATTAATTAAGTTAATTGCACTTAGGTAACCTTTACAGGTTTAACTATAAATTAGTGTCCACCTGAGGACATCCTGACTTTGCTTTGTCAGTAGTGTTACTTAGCCCGAGAAACTGTGGTTTTTTTAATAACACTCCATCATGTTGAAAGAACAGTACGCCGTAGCTTTTCACAATAAAGGTTCGTTTCAGTACTTTGTTAGCTTTATTTTCATTTGGGCAGTGCCAAGGTAAATAACAGAGTCCCAGCTTTTAGGTCTTCGAACAAAACAGAAATAATTAATATATCAGGCATTGTAAAATCAAGCACTATGAATTGGTGTTTTTTGTTATTTGGCTTATTACGACTGCTGTTACTGTTAGTAGAAATCAACCGTAAAGGAGCCCTCTCCAGTAGCTATTACCATGTTCAAATGAGCTGATGCAATAGGCTTAAGTAACCTAATAGCTTTCCCTCTCTCTATTATATTTCGAATTTTTTCCAGAGTGATAGAGTGATGATGTGGCCGTCCGTAGCACACAAGCCCAGTTACCCCTGAAAGCGAGTCAACGAGCAAGATACGGTGAATTAACACGATCGAGACGATGGCTATCTGGAATAGTAGAAGAAGATATGGGCAGCTTTTTCCCCCCTTGGTTTAGGCTTGAGTCCTTAAACAATACAATGATCTAACAGATTTTTCGTCCATTGCGATCAAGGCGGTGAATTCTTTTTCGAGCTGTTCAACATATCAGGACGATCAATCGTGTTATGGGAGTTTCGTCAACAACCGTCCTTTGTATGATATAACACTTGAAAGAGGAAGTTGGCGGCATGTAGTTGGTATACTCATCGTGCATGCATTGGATCGTGCATTGGCGCAACAATTGACTAACTGAATGGGTGGTGCTAACAGGAATCTAGCCCTGCATTAAATATGTAAAACTACAGATACCGAACACATTAGCAGCTGTTAGTACAGGTTTCCACAATCGAACCTCGAGAAAGAAACCATCGATCGCTGCGTCAGTCACGTCATAGATACTACGACTATTTGTGTGACTAAAGTTACTAAAGTACGAACTTGTAATTTCATACAAACTTCCGTGGTATTTGGCTCTATCGCAGAGAGCACGCCGGTGGCTGGATGTGTCTATGCCTAACTCACACAGCACTGATTCCTCTCTCTAGCTCATTTCACATTTATGACAAATCCGTATAATTTACCGCACTATTATTCAGGTCAGTCAGTTAGAGAAGACAGATAGATTGTCAAACACCGAAGCGACGCTAATATATATGGACGCGCCAAGCAAAAAGTAAGTTAGCTCATACCTTGAACGTGAAGGGGTGCCGACACTGATACAGCTCAACCTCTAATCTAGTTTAGGCCAGCCGAACGTTCTATAGAGCATTGTTTTCTCTGTTTGATGGTATTACTCTATACAAATTCTCAACACATAGCAAGCGTTTACTAACACATTCGGAATAGAATTATTCAATTTTTCAATCTTACATGCAGATGTATATGCAGATATATTAAATCAATGCTGCTTCCGTTCGGGCAACAATTTGAGAATTGGGGCCCCCTGAGTCTCAGTGGAAAACGAGTTGGTTATCCACATACCGTCATAAAGAGTCACTGTAAATTAATCTTCTTCAGAACGTATGAATTATTCCCTGCAAGAGGGGACGGCTTTATCGATGCTGCGAGAACGACTCGGACGGCAGAGGGGTAAAACTTAAAGCTCCCGCGATGAATAGCTCAAAATGGGAACTGGGCGTAGGAAATAAATTAAACTCGAATTCGTGCGAAGTAGAGAAATACATTGACTTACACAAGATCATTACGAGATCTGTGTCTACCGGTTATGCTGGCTGTCCTTAGCTCAGGCCAAGGACAGAAAAAAAGGGGTCTGTGAATAACTTCAAGGAAGCCCAATTGTCTGCTATTGTCTAATTTGTTTTCGTAAAACTCGCTGATGAATGAATTAAAAAAAGGCAAAGCCAGCACACGCTAATATATCGAGATTAAATAATAAATAAATGCGAATTGGCAACGTCTACGATGACGTAAAACGACCGTGTCAGGCCCATGGCTGCGGCAGTAATTGAGATGCTGTAATGCATAATAAAGCATTTTTGCCGTTGCAACGAGGCTGGCTCAGCCCACAAGCCTCTCCTAACGCCATTCTATAGTACGGAGAAGAGAGAACTAAGAATACAATGTTTTTAGATATCTTTGCTGTTTATCGTAAGCCACTACTCATTCGAGCAAACAGATTCGTTAAATTCTCTCTACTGTATAGTCCAAAGCAGTTCCTACTATGAATAGATATCTATCAATGTTAGTTTCGCCATTTCGCATTGCAAAAGTACCAAAGTATGAAGCAACAACTACGAAAAAGTAACCTATTGCATAAAGAACGATGATGCATTGTTTCCTTTAAGCTATTTTTTCTATAGTCTTCTATGTCATACGGGGCTACGGCACAGATTATATACACAGCAGCTTATTTTGGTGTATGTTACAAACACAATAGTTAAGGACCAACTAAAGCTTGATTTTCGACAACTCATTTCTTTTTGAGTCATCTAGCTCTATGCGGAGTGAGCAAAGAGTCCTATTCTCTCGTTCTGCGATGATCGCTAGTCGCGCCCTGTAGTGCTTTATAATACGATCAAGGCCGTTTGAAAAAGGTAACGCTACAAGCATCAGCTTCCTGTGAGCTTTAATTAACGAACGGACGACTCAGATGAAACTAGGAACAGACGGAAAGATGAAAAGACAATGACAAGTAATCGAAAACAGAGTCGAACCATAGACATCTCGCAGGCTGTGACAGTTAAGAAGACACGTACGCAGGTAAGCTAGCGAAATAGATCGTGCCACCATTTTGGTGCCTAGAACTACATATGCGATATTTTCTTTATAGTGAACATCTCTTGGTGGTAAATGGGCATGGCGTGGAGTTCTCGTGGAGCGCAAGAGACCAGAGAAAGAGATCTAATTCGGTTAATCATGGCAGCAGGAATATAGTAGCTCTGTCTCCTCCCTAAAAACTCGAATCTCTCTATAATTCAATAGCCCGCGTGAAACAAAACACTGCCTCTTTTGTAGTGAAGAAACGTTCATAAACTGTTTATACAATGGTTTGAATTGAATTTTGATTTCTTATGCTGTCTTAGGCTTTGGAGAACGTCCCAATCATCAAGATTGTTGGAAGAGACTTACGTGAAGTTTATGAACGTGAATCCTCTTCAGAGATGAACCTATATTCTTCTGTTACTAAATAATGCATTTTTACGAGTGATAAATTTTCGGTCATTCATAGGGTGTAACTACAAGACGAGACCGCGGTCTGGACTCAACTAGTTTAAAAATAATCAAAAACCCTATCTAGATACAGGCTTGTTCATGGGAACGTCGTAGAATTCAAAGAATCATTAACTACTCATCGACCGCTACCCTTCCTTCTCGCTAGTTGACGCTGTTCTAAACGTCTATTACCGTTTACGTTAATTGTTCCATCCATTGTTAGTACTCCAACGTACCACACGAAAAAGTTCGTCAAAAAGATAGTGCGTATTTTCTCCAAAGTAAACATTTTACGTAGCGTAGAAATAAGGTAACTTTAAGTTGACATTTAAGTTCACCCGGCACGAGTTTCGGCGTTATGACGTAGCCACATGCAACTTGGACTAAATATGCGAGAATCCCAGAGGATCACGGTTGTTCAGCAATGTCTCACAGTTTGTAACTTTTGGAACAGTCGACCGTTGGTGGCATTCAAAGAAAGCGAAAAAGTGAAGTATCTGCTACAATTTGAATGGAAAAATATTCTGTTTGCGTGTATGTTTTTCTTTAAAAGTAGTTGCTTACTCAGAACTAAAAATGAGTTTTCTAACACATACTAGTTATCCTCTGGGTATCAAATACTGTTACTGTACAATTTTTTTTAAATTCACGTTTATATGATCTCTTGTATCATCTGTCGTGCCGGCCCAAGGAAACGGCTTTATATTGCTAATCTTCTAGTTGCTCATCGTGTCTATGATACGCAAGTATCTGCGTGCGTCCATAATCAGTTCAAATCTACTAATTTCTATTCACAAAATATATGCTGTATCCTGTCGCCGTGGTTAGAGGCAGCCCATACATCTTCTACGTCTCTGACGTCCTTCTTAGATAACGTATGTATCCGCAGTGGAAAACATATAGCTCATGCACGCCTGCTGCCGTCCTCATTGCTTTGCTACATTTCGTCGTTGGGGTATAAGTCGTCGCTTTTTACGACCGTTTAAAACAGCCCTGTCGACTACACTGTCACTGCTTAGTTCAGCTGCTGACTGGGGACGTTTTTAGAGCTGGATTTTTTTTCTGTATGGTGCCATTCGGTTACGAATTAGAGATATTACTACTACATATATATACAACTAAAATTCTACACAATTTGTGTAAACTAAGAAATCGTCCTCTAGTGTGCCTAAAACATACATTTCAAGTTTCTTTGAGAAGCACAGCAGAACGGCGTCTGTGCTTGTACTGTTATCGAATTAAACTAATTACACTTAGTATTTCAAGTATATGTGCCGGCTGTAGTTGTAGGAAACAACGGTCGCTACTGCTCAATCGAGCCTGGCGCTAAATTAAATAGAAAAACCAAAGTAGTGTTTTATCCATTATTGTATTATACCCGATAATTAAGCCACTGAAAATATTGATGTGTGCACGAAGCCTCTGGAAAAACGGGGCCTACGATGATAGTTATAAATATTAGGCGTAGTGCCAGTGGAACACTTAGTCTTCAGCGTAAGAATTTAAAAGCATGCAATGCAGAATTGTCAATACGTAACGTATAGTCATGACGCTAAATCCCGAAAACAAATCCTTCATGTGCATAGAGACATCATACTTTTCGAACCTAGGCCATTTTTCAAATCGTTGGACGACGAAGGCCATAAGCCTGTCTATGACTATTACCCTCAGCCCAGGGTCCATACTAAGGGGGGGGGGGGGGGGGTTTAACCCATGTCGAACTTCACCATATAACTCAGAGACGATTAAGTTGAATGTTTATAGGTATAAAGCACTGATCTGACAAAGTTCGGCGTCAACGTGTTTTCATCTGCTCAGTTGTCGATCGGTGATTGCTGAAAGATAGAGTACTGGCTCGGCAGTCGAATATATATACTTTTTTACTGAACTTCACCCTAAAAGCATCCTGGTATTTCGAAACGGAAGCTTATTTCGGTGGCTCTTGATCGCGATCCATTCGTTCACGTACGTACATACATTAGAGCCTGTTTTATTCATGAATTTGATTTGCCCTGAACAATTAGTCCCTTCTTTGGCCTTTGACATGTAACAGGATTCCGAATACGGCCACGCCATCCACGGGAAGATGTTCCGTTCCTAATACAACTGCTGATAAATTAGCCCCTCATCGAAAATAGTTTAACGCAAGCCGCTATGAATACTAATGTTAGAAGCAATGTACGTCATCGTGTAACGTACAGAAGCGTGAATGTGTTTTATTCTGCGATATCCATATGAATATGAAATAAAATACATCCAAAAAAAGTCACGTAAGTACATTATATAACAGATACGTTGATAAGAGCAGACGATTTTTTTATCCTGACCCCGGTGCGTTGTAGGCCTGCGCAAAGTGGCGAGGAAATAAGTATAACACGCAATCTTTGTTGACATTGTAAAGAATTTTACATAATTCGTTAGTTCCACACTTCTAAATTCATTCTACGTTTCAGTATTCGCGCCACCTACATGGCATATAAGAGAAGATTAGAAATCCATAAATAATAGTGTACACCTCAATCGTAGCACATAGAGACATAAAGAAAATATATGGCGTTATCACTTGAGAGTCTTCCTGACGTTTTTTCAAAGCTAAACCTTAATGTAGCAATCTCACAAGTATTGCTATTTGCTCAAAGCCCGCTTTGGCCAATGGCATACTGCAAATAAACACATCAGGTCGTACACGAGCAAAAAATACTCATATGTGCTGCCAACTGGTGGGCAGCGTTTCTGCATTGTTATTGTTTGCTGCCTAGTTCTGGGTTTGGCGACAGAAATGATTTTATGTTAATACGAGAAACACATATAGATAGAAAATGATAGCAGCAGATTATCCTGGGATTTAGGATTGTGAGATTTGTTTTTTTTGGGATCCGTATAAATTTGAGTATAATTTTTTTTTATGATGATAGATTTTACTTCTTAAAATGCATGTTTTTATTACTAATGTAAGTTGACTGAATGGGAATTCGGACCGGGATATTCGCAATGTGGTAAGGGTTAGGCGTTTTTTTTCAAATACGTCTACTATCAGGCGTGCTATTTGCAACCTCAGACGGGGTCTTCTCGTGATTTTTTTTTTTTATTTCGAGCTTATTGAGCTACGGGAAGAAAATGATAAAAATGCCTTATTTTTCATCGCGAAACGCCCAGGTGCATCTGTCGGTATAACATAAGCATATGTTTCTAGTTGAGCATCGGCTTTAACATTTGTTAGGTCTAAAAGATAGCATTTAGCCTGGTAGAATGAAATTCGACGCGTGTTTTCAAAACCAAAAAGCCATCTGTGCGTTTTTCACGTATCGACAGGCCTTGGTCTTTGTAAATCAACTGTGTCTGTCTCTGGTTGTTTATAGAAAAAAAAACACTCAGAGAACGAGAATTTTTCGTAGTTGTTTAAAATGTAGGGAGAGAAACACGAGGCCAAATGCCACTTTATCCCGGCTGCTGGATATTGAATCAATATGTTACTCCAGAATAAAAGGATCAGCTTGCGGTAGATAGGATTTCCGAATGTGGAATGGGACACGGTAAATCCTCGAGCTGCAAAAGAAATCGTTGCGGATTTTTATGGTGCTTCTAAGAATAGGAAACAGAAATCTGCTGCTTCCTTCTCATAGCTAAGAAGCGATGAAATTGGTGTATAAACAAGAAGCCACAGACCCATGTATCTTCCCTTAAGGTGAGACCATGGGTTTCATATTAGGATAGTAGCTACGTACCGGGTTGCTCTATACGTGCTTGAATTTAGCTAGCACCTTATCAGACCAACGAGGTAATGGTCCCCTTTGCAAGCAATCTCGATATGTAAACTGTGACAATTATTTGTCGTAACGGCTATGCATTCGTCCACCATTTTTGTTATTAGAAGAAAGCCTGATATTTTTAAGACAAAGCAACAACATCGTCGTAGTAAAAAGACGCATCGTTTGCGCAACTTGAGCGAAAATAAGCAATCATCTGATCCTTTCGCGTTGGAGAGACTTACGCCATTTTCCCAAAATCTGCGTTATTGTCAGTCTTCCTGCGGCTTCTGAGAAATTTAAGATTTTCGTACAGCAAACTGGAAGATACTCAATAGGTTTGAGATTTAAAAGTCTTCGAAAAAGACTTCTTGTTATTTAAATCGATCCAACAACGTGTTAGCATCCACCATGAGACTGCTGCAGCTTTCCACCAACGAGTGAAAAATTCTTCAACCTTGGAAATCCAGACTACGCATAGAAACAATAGCCTCCAATCTCACAGTCAATCGCAAGTACAGTTTCAAAGCTAAGGTTAGAGCCATGAGAAACGTTCAGAGTTATTCAATGGAACCGCGAGGACGTTTTTACATTAGCGCTACTCGTAGCGGAGGCCTGGAATACAATTTTTGTGCTCACGAAAACCCCAGCAACCGGCTCATTTGATCTACCAAGATTTTAGTCAGTGGCAGGGTTTTCGTGTTTTATAATAAAAGAGTTCGGGAGCTCATTCAGCACCGTATGGTAAACAACGTTATGGGGTTGTGTGATCCCCCCAAATACAGCTTGTAGCGCTATATGTAGGACCGATGACAAAGAATGCACTCTGAACCTTGTGAAGAAGCTTGTCAGCGGTTTATAGAAAAGAACGACTCTGCTTCCAGCGTGTCCGTCGTCGTAACAAAAAACTTCAATTTGTGTGAAAACCAGTCCATCTCTGTCCAAACATCAGCCCCTCGAAACACGCTTATAAAGTATCATTGCTAAATAGTCAACCCCAGCACGGTATTAACGCTTGTCGGTCCTACAGCGATCCCTGTCGTAAATATTTTTGCAATGAACAAAAGCAGGTATAAAATCGTGTTCTTCGAAAAGAATCGTTTTCACTATCAAGGAGGGTAGCTTCAGGCACACATTCCTGTCGAATTCCGAAAGGCTCAGAGGAATGAATCTTTACCGTGAAAATTATATTTGAAGGAGATCTTGGAGCGGGTATATAAGGTACTACCCAAGCTAACCTCGACTGATATTAAGGTCTATTTGCGTCAGCGTGTTAACATCCTCAAATCTTCAGTTTGTCCAGCCCGCTCCAGGAGACATCGGCCATGGCTTGATTACAATTGCCACCTTGTCCTTCCTGCCCAGAATGTATTTAGGCTACTAGCAGCACTGCAATCCGCAACGCGGGTACTGGCCGCAACCTCCATAGTCATCTGCCGGAAGTATGTGTCACCCAATAACAAAGAGACCTGGAACAGCGGGAAGCTATTCTCATAAAACAGGCCAAGAGTCAGCCATATGAATAGCTTGGCCACCACAGGCCTACATCGTGTCCTATCGCCTCATCGGTGTTCATCGACCACCTGACCGTAATATTATCAGTTCGTGCCACAGTACCTTAAAAACCTCACCGTTTAACACAGCGTAGAGAGAACCGACAACGAACGAACGCAGAAATTTGGGCTAAAAGATCTCAGTTCTGGAATTGACTCAAACGCTCGAGACCCCCTGCGCTCAAAGAAGGCGGCCGGACTAGACAAGGTTCAGAATGAACACTTTAGGGCCGCCATGGAGATGGCATCGCGCTGGAGTGCTTTGTTTGACGAATGTTCTCGTCCTGGACTACTTCCTGTTCATTAGCGGAATTCAACGCTTCTAACTAACCAAACTAACCGACATCGTGGCGCAGGATCGCCAAAAAAGCGTCCGCTATAGACTACTGTCGTATCTGCTGGCAAAGAGACTAAACGTGTTCCTGGACACAAGACACGGATTTAGAAAAGAGCACTTTACGGAAACGACATGCAAGATTCTACGGATGTCAAACGAATTTTATATATGCCTCTACAGTATACCTACGCAGTGTCTGTACTGTTCAAAGCTGTTTTCGGCTTCACCTTAAAAATCCAGTTTTTAGCATTTCCGCCGATGTCGATATTTCCGTGAATGTGCTCAACTTAATAGTAGCAATACTCCAAAAAAAAACATGAGTGATAATTGATGATCGGGTCTCAGAGCTGCGTGCGTTTTCTCAGACTGTAAGTGTGATCCAGATCTAATTAAACCGGGGCAGGAGAAATGGCAGAGCTACGGCGCACAACACGCTATATCTCTTTGGCAGACTACTGATGTACGTTCATCATTTCACCTACCTAGACATGCTGTAATGGTCAAAAGTTTCCTGCAGCATATCGTATAAAAATGCAGGAAAGTCCTTGTAGCTTCATTCTCAATACTTAATCCCCATCGATTGCACCTTTTTGTGACTTTTCGAACTCAGTCACGCCAACTGTTGCATACGGGGCAAGCTGGATACGAGATGATCCCAATGTAGAGTCTCGTATATTTAAATTGAACAAAGATCGTGTTTCTCGAAAAAGCCTTTCGACTGCATCAGACAATCCGTAAAAGGCTTGCCTAACTTCTGACAGCAACGCTAGTATTCGCTGGGAATCTCACTCTCCTTTTCAACCTATCGTCAACTCCACTATCCTAAGAAAATCTGGTAAAATTGCATCAAAAATTTGGTGAAATCAATCCCAGATTGTGTCAAACACAAGCGATCATGGACGCAATCTGGATAGGATTCGACTGGTCTAAAAGGCGATTAGCAACGCACCATGTAGTGTATAGTTTATCATTATCGCTTATGCAAAGTATAGGGGTTTTACTAAACATGTAAATAATGTGTTTGTATTATGTGTATCTGTATCATGCTTCTCGCTGCCTACTATTTCGACCTTTGGGCAGCCTGGCTCAGTAATTAACAGGAGAATGCCTTATGAAATTAGCGTTAGCGGGGCTCGTAAAGCCATCATATATTAATGGTGTAGAGTAGCATATAAAGCCAATCATGCCAGGTCAATAAATGTACATATTTCAAATGCTTAAAATACTACCTAATAAAAATAAATAGATGAGTTTGATTTTGACGTATTTAAAGGGCTCAAAAATTTATCAAAATTACTCGAAAAAAAAAAAGCTATTTCTACACAACTAGGTTTTTAATACAGAAATGAATGTTTTGAAGAGTAAGATGACAATCGACAGTTGCATCGTCTATATGAGCTTACACGGCCAGCCGTCTTTCAACTTCTTTGTGCCTTTTAGTAGTTCTTGGAGTTTTTGACCGTTTTAAGCCTTTGCATCCTTTGGACCCTTGACTAGTGAAAGATTTAGTTCTACCAAAGTTTTTTTCAGTGCAGAATATTTCAATGACACTTTGGTGGTATACCTACCAATATCGCTAGATGCATGGCTAGTGGTACTATTTTCAAATTTATTTACTAATATTTTCAAATTAAATCAGGCAAATGACCAGTGAGTGGTTTAACCCAAATAGAAACAGCAATCGCAATGTTATATTAAACATGTATAACCATCAGGAACGGCATTTGCAGTAGATGCAAAAACGTACGTTGAAATTTATGTAGATATAGCTCTAGAAACGAAACGTAGGAGAACGTCCCAATTTAGGCGCTGTGTTGCGTGGAGTTCATTCAAGGGAGATAATAATTTGACAAATTAATTCTTCATTGCTATACGAACTTACACTGAGCATGCACAAGTGAGTTCTAAAAGTTACCTCAAAATTGAGAAACCTATCTGCGTTAAAAATATCAAATGTGCTTGAACTTTTCTGCAGCCTGGCGTCCAATTGGAACATTTCGTTGTATTTGCATTAAACATCGAAATACAATTTCTAGTCCGTAAAAACGTTTTAACTTTGTTACAATTAAGTCACTTATCCTTCACGATTTCGTTGCTGGTACATAGCTCAATCCTTCTTTCTTTATTTTTATAAACTAGAAAGATCGCGAAAAACTATACTCCTGTATACTGAACAGCGGCTTTATGGATTGAAATGCAAATACTAAGTTGTTGAGGTGTCCTGTCCTATCACTGCTGCCACCTTATGCCTAAGGCTCTCACTCTGATAGTTCAAGGACTTGTTTCACCTCACTGTATGTACAGTGCAGCACCGTTTTACCTTCCGGTTCCACTAACATCCAAGCCATTGCGAAAACTTCCTGTCGGTATCTGGTTATCCTTTCTGACCTTGCTCTCCGCTTTATTTAGCTCTCCTTGTCAGGAGTCAACGATCAGCAAGTGCAGCTGCAACAACGCCGTGCAAAAACGCTTGGGCTATACAAAGCAAAGTTTTTGTCAACGGCCACGAACTGGCCCCAACCACGCTTGCTAATGGGTCCCATCGACAGGTCAGCGATTAGTACGGCCAAAGACAGAAAAGGAATTGTGGAACCGATTGCGATCTCCTTTCGTCCTGACCCAAACAGGATCTAATTTTCAGAGTACTCTCGACAAGTGAATACGAAAACAACAAACGTTAAGGGAACATCTATTACGCTAGTGAACGAATTGTGAAAGTTGGATGGGTATATTTAAGCATTTCTCCGAACACTAAATAAGTTACTGCGTAGGAGCTACTTGTAAAGGATCGCCTGTCTGGATATTTGTACTCTACATTTACATATAAACGTACTTTTTATTACCTATAGGTTGTGACAAAAATTACAGAAAGCCGTTTAGGTCAAGATTCTTGAAAAAAACATATTTTTAAACTTGCTGGCCTTCAACTGTTTCACGATTACTCATACATTTCAACCATGTAGTTATGAGCTGCATGAAGCTTTGCTCCGTTTACACGTAGGGATTTTCCCAAATTTTACCAGCCGCTCTAATTGCCATTTATCTCAGATATTTCGTCACTATAGCCGAAACTAGAATTCTAATGTTAAGTTCAACGTTAAAAACACCCAAGCGACCAAAGGGTGACATGCACGTACGCCAGTGTAGTAGTCCGAGCGATGTCGAAGGAAAAAGGATAGGGGTATAGTTTTCTCTAGATTTTAATTTTTCGATTAGTTCTCAGCTGCAACTTCCACTCCTCGTTCGTCTAACTCCATTGCTATGTTGGCAGTGCTGCTACGAATACAACGACGTTGATGACTATTCTATCCCCATTTTGTGGAAGTGCGCGTCCAAAACGCTCACTGACATGGGTGGCTCACTTGCTGGTCAGTTCGCTCGATCGTTGCGCTCAGTCAGATTCATCCAGCCGCCAGTGCGAGAGAAATAATGTAGTGCTTTTTCAAGTAGGCTTTATCGCCCCCCGTATTTCTGGTCGGGCCTGCTGGGTCTGAGCTTAAAACTCGTTGGGGGCCAAGCCAAAGTACCCTGAACTACCAAATAACGAGGTCCCTCTCCGATCAAGATTCGTTTCTCACTCTCTACTAGAGACTAGAGAGTGCTTATGCAGCTACTGGCTACTGCCACTGCTACTTCAGCGCCCTCCGTATCTTTTACGGCATTGGCTAGCTCTTCATCGTTGCGTTATTGGTGTGGCTGGCGTACATCTTCCGTGACGGTGATCTTTTCCCTGGCCCTCCTCTCTCCCTGTTTCTTTCGATGTTTCCTTCGTTACCCTTCCGCCTCGTACAGATTTTGTATCCCCTCATTTCCCTAGTATTAAATACTGTAGTCTAATGTTCGGTTATTCTTGCGTCGTCTTAGCCCAGCAGCTCTGCGCAGGCCGAATTCGACGCTAGCGCTTTTTCCTGTGCGGATCTGTTCATCGTCGCGTGAAGAATCTTCCGGGATTTCCACTAAGCCTGCAGTCTATGTCATGGACGCCAAAGACGATGGGCCTCCGGCTTCACTCACCTCTGCTGGTTCGCCTTCGCACCGATGAGTCCCCCATCTCATAAGCTACACGCTGCCATCATACCTTAGACTTTTCCACTAGACGACTAAACCGGACAGGTTGTTGTCCAGCAAACCCCTTATATGCTATCCACTACTAACACCCCCACTTAAAGGGGAGCGAAGATGTCCCATTCACTCTTGCTGGTCATTGCCGAATGTCCTGATTCCAACCAGCTAACGTAATAGTTTGTTTTTCTGTTTTGTAGCATGCCCTTCCTGTGTAGCAAACCCCAGGGTGCGCGAAACTTAACCTACCTTTTCTTTTTGACGTTTTATATATATATATTACGAATACGTAGATTAGTAAGTAGAGTTACTGATAGGTACAAAGAGATTGTCGCCCTTTTCATAACTTTATGATTAATTATTTTATTTATTTTATAAATAATTAACATAAAATTTAATTGTGACTTTCTTGTAAAATGTACGTAATATATAATTTTCGTACTAAGTAATATATAACTATAAGTAAAAAATAATTAATTTGTCCCAGTGATATATAACACACTATTTTTGCAAGAATATGGTTACATATAACAAATGTTTCCCATTATTTCTCTATGGAGTTAGTTCAACTGGTTTAGTTTATCATTTACATAAAGCAGATCCACTGTAACACACTTCTGAGCACAAAGACCATAACTAGTCTAACCACGGATCATGTTCCGAGACCTAACTATACCTAGGTCATCGGGATGTCAGACACATGTATTATTATTATTATATGTTGGCACCCGCTGTCTTTTTTTTGTTGAACAAATCAAGATAGTGGGAAAATGTGGGGACAGCCGTGGCGGGCTTCAGAAATAAAGGAAAGTTAAACTAACAAGAAATCGGGTAATAGAGTGAGAAAAAATGTATCTACACGAAAAAATAAGGGCGATGCGACTGTAAAAATCATAAGGAAAATTGGTGATGTGGGTACCTCCAGCGGTTAGGCTTAACAGAGCGAGTGTATTTAATAGAATCGAGAGCGAATTTTGGCTGAAGTGAACAGTGGAACCATCTTTAGCGCTATCTCCGATCTGACCTGACCAGGAAAACTGGTCAAGCAAAAGGGGAGAGAGACAAGTATGTGCAAATCCGACTTAATATGGCTAGAAACGATCATGATTTTTTTTTTAAGAATTCCAATTTATGAGATTAAAAGTCTCTCCACTTCTCTTGAGACTGAATCCACTCCGTAGGTTCAACGACTAACGATAGGAGAGTTTTGACTACGGCAAAGATATATTGGGTTTAGTGTATACACATTTGTATGCTCACTGCGGTTTCGAAAAAAGAACGATTCGGTAGGCGCTCCTGACAGAAGATTAAATTTTCTGAAGGGATGCTGCTGTCTTCAATTGGATGATAAATCGAGCTTTTCTGGACAAGAAATATGTTCTTCCTGTTAAGTTTTATTAGTTATTAACGGTGGGTTGACCAGTAGGTGCACTGCTATTCAGGCCCGGTAGCCACCAGAGGGCGCAATGGCGAGCAGCACAGTGCACAAATCAAAGAGGCTTTGAATTGTAATGCACGAACTGCATTTATCGGTTTCGGAAAACTAGTATACCTTAAATGATCTGAATACTGATATGTGCATAGTACTATTTCGTTGAACCTTCTATTGTTAGGATGAACGCGTGCATCGTACTGCTCAGCTCCTATACTGCACGTTTTGGTGCTGCTGGTTATCCATTAGAATATGCTTTCTGACTAAAATAAGTGCTTTCCTCACTATAAGGGAGTGAGATTACATACGGTGTTCTGGCAAGATTTTGTTTCACTCAGTATGAATAACGCGTCACTGACTGCTTTAACAACTTATATCTTATAATAGCTTATATCTACAGCAGGTTTAGCTTGAGGCTCAAGATTCGCTTTGCACGCTGCCAGCAATCTGGCCACTACAACTCTGATATATTAAGCACCCCTCTCATGCCGTTTAGTCTTCAAGCTAGTGTATTTTCAATTCAATTTTTTTTGTATTCCCTATTATTTATCCCCTAGTATGTAATCGTTCAAACTGAAACGTAAAAAATTCCTAGCACAACGATGTGCTAGGTTCATCAGGCTGACCCTACACTAGTTTGACGCGAACGGATCACTGGACGCTTGAAAAAGAGGTAAAGCATGTAGTAGGAAAAAGTCAGGCAGTGATATATTAGTTATATTCTAAAAAAGTAAACATAAAAGTGATTTTAATCTAAAAAAAAAAAAAGCTAAGAATAGGTTGATATCTCTTAATGAGCTAAATGAGCTTTTGAAGAGATCCGTTGTCAGGAATCGTTTCCGCTAGTGAGCTTCTCCGCCCGAGAGTGAGTTTCAGCTCAAGTGGCAGACATCACGAATGAGCTTCAAGCTTTTTTGCGAACTCCTCCTATAGCCCTAAGAACGGGAGTATCTGAAGCTCTGCAAAACAGCTATTTCTCCCAGGAGTATTTGTAGGAAGCACATTACTCTAGGGAAGTCGATGACCAGGAAGGCAGGAGTGTAATTAGAGAGGAAATCAATTAACGCGTTTAAGATATTAAGGAGTAAAGAATTAAAATCTTTTTAGCACAGAGCAGTACCAAATTACTAAAGAGCCACCCATACTGTCCGGGGAAAAGGGGACCACGGGCCAGTAGCTAGCTGAAATGGGGCTCAATTAACCGGAGGGAATGCGCCATGCCTCGTCGACCGTATCTTGAATAAATCATGCATATATATATATATATATATATATATATATATAGATGAGGTAATATGCAATCGCGCATACCGATTTTTAGCTGCCAAACCTGAGAGGCCTCCTTATTAGGCAGTCACTGAGGTGCCACAACGTACGCTTCTTGTGTGCATACCGTATGTATTTCTCGAGCCTAAATCAAAAGCCATAAAGCAATGCAATGGCACAAAGTCACTATACATTTAAACCACTCCTAAATTAGATGGCATATTAGATTGGAAATATCGAATATCTGTAATACCCTTGTGGCTTTCGTGCGGACCTAGGTTTAGTAGTAATATAATCAATGGCTTGTTTTTTTAGCACTTAAGGCAACAACATGGGCTGGACTAGTTGAGTGAAGGCATGGTGTGTAAACCTCATGTCCTACAACGGCCAAATATGTAGGATCGTGTTTACATGCCTTCTGTACAGATTTACGTATTCATTATTTATAGCATATGAAATGCAACACACGGTATCTCTTTTGACCTCACTGAAATCTAAACGCTCAGACACGCTGATTCCTGGTCCATTGCAGTAAGACAAATATTGCTCATTGAAGCGTATAGCACTTATCAATGATTCACTGATGCCAGATATCACTAACCATATATATGGTACGCTACCAATTCCTACTAACGTTTTTAAGAATATCTTTGATCCCACGGACTTCGGCTTAATAACAACGGCTGTGTTATTATAAAAAAAATCGTTGTAATTTTTTTGCAGCATTGTACTTTAATAAAAATAAATCGATTTATGTAATGCTAGTTAGAGCTCAGGTGTGTAAAACGTTCGTTAAACGATTTGCCACAGCTGCTAATACCACATATGTACAGCAGGTACGATTATACGCATATGACAATATTTTTTTAATACCATCAGTTTCTAAGGTTACCGTTTCAATTAGTAACTGGTGTGGTACCTAAATATCCTAATAATATATATAAATATATATATAAAAAAGGCTGCTTGTCTGTTGTCCGGAGATACTGTACGCATGTAACAGATATTTTTCCTATAAGAAAGATTTTATAGAACATGCCCACCTCTGACTACCAGTCAAACAGCGGCTGACAGAAACCCTGTTCATGACGAACAGAGAGGTGAGTTCGAGACAATGGATACCGACTTAGTTTGTCGACATATAAGCGCGCAAAGTTGATGGCGTGACAACGCCTCTTAGGCAGCAAAAGAGAAGCTTTTGGTGTTACATCATAATGATTCTCTAACTACCTTCAACACTGAATTTACTAACGGCTGTCGTGAATTTCTTTTTCTGACTCCACGAATTTTCTGTAGTTTGTGCAGAGCCTGGTAAAAACTCTGTGATAGAGGTGCCTTAATTTTATTTGAAGCAGTTGCGGCTACATTTGTATTTAGATCGAGCTTAAAACTCTGGGCTTACGTTTATATTCATCTGCTATTTTTTCGATTTAGGGCGCCTCTTCGTATGTGCGAGCTTCTCGAAAGGTGGCATTACTGTAGGCGAGATCTCTCTTTATCGACGAGCTGTCCTGGTACGCCAGAAGCACGCAACTCTCTTCCAGCAACACGTTGCGATTTTCCATAGTCATATCGCTTAACGGCAATGTTCCGCGTAAAACTTTTACCGTATAGAACGTGTTCAATTAACGCTACAGGTCAGGGTATTTGGAATCCCGGAACAAAATGCAACGCTGGAGTTGGAATAACACAGTCCGTCTGCAGAAGGCTAGAAGTGGAGAATATAGGTCCCCCCCCCCCCACTGACGTGTCAGCTGAAGCTGGCAAGCGTATCTTACTTAACCTCTAAGCTTGCCTATACATTTAGATAACATAGTTATAAACTATTGTTTTTATTCAACGTACGCACCGAATAGGTAAGCGTTATTTTTTTATCAAAATCTCGTTAAGTGTTAATACGCTGCATACGTGACATACGTCTAAGTTCGATCGAATTTTCTCTGTTTAGCTTATTAATACGGATCTTCATATTTCATAGGAAGTTACAGAAGAGTGGTATGCATAACCTTAATGGGATCCGATACGGTCAAGTGTTTCCTCGTACCAGTGGACGGAATTGCCCATTATATTTACACGATATATGTACATGCAAGCGATCTATTGGCCCATTTGGGTGATATTGTAATTTAGGCTAAGCAACGTTATGATATGAATGAAGCTTGTCATATTGTTTCTCAGCTGACAGCTAGACCCCCGCAGTTGGAAGGCTGAATTTAGCGGTACGTAAAATCGATTAAAGTTGTGAGTTATGTTTAGCTCAATAATTAGACTTGTCTTCTGTACAACTTAATGAATGAAAAAAATTGGAAGTTCGACTGAAGATAGAATGAAGCCCCTACGCAGAAACAAGTGACAATAATTGTATAGATCGGAGGCAGATGAGGTTACTTACGAAACGATGAATCGAACACCTAACAGTACAGACACATGATATAAAACACACACAGATAATCCCCCTAGACACCCACCCCTTCGCTGCGTAGCCTCACTGTGACGATGTGCATTGAATTTATTTGTCATCTCCCTAATATCATGCTTATTCTTTCAACCTCATGTCGAGATAACAGAGGCCAATCAACTTAACAACCTTTGTTAAATGGGCCATTTTTCTGAAACTCATAGGAGGGTAAAGAGGTTCTATCCTCCTCACTAATCTCGTGTAGATGTTTACTTGTATGTATTCATACACACACATAATATATATTATCTATCGGAATTATCTATATCCGAGAACGATAACCCTACTCATACGACAAATATGTTTAATAATTAGAGCAGTAACTGCGACGTAAGAATTGACAGCTATCCTGCCCCTTCGTTGGCGTTGCATATAAAGGGTGCCTTACGTATTTGTTAAGAGTGGATGTTGTCGCCTTGGATATCGGAAAACGATATTTTCGCCAGCTCGCCAACGCCGCTGGCCACGATGCGTGAAAGAACTGGCCTTTAAAGAGGCGACGACCTTTGGACCAGTAAAGCCGCCATTTCCACTAGAAATGTTCTACATGTACTGGCAATGCCAACGCCAGTCAATAAGCACATCTGAAATGAACGCCTTGAGCTTTATTTTTCAATCGCTTTTCTTGTGACGGCCTAATGCGATCTACTGAATAGGACAGTGACTAAATGACGATGGAGACATCCCGACAGGTGTTCAGAGCAAACGCAGGATGATACGTTGTTTGTATTATTCTAACATGACTAAAAATGATCGTTTTATCATGCGACAATTGACATAATCGATTTTTGTTATACTTAACCCACTTTTCGATCCATATTATTTTTTGAAATTGAACGATTTTTTTGAACCTGAGTAACGGACATCATAATAGCCCATGGCGAATGAATTCTAAACTTAAGATGTGACAAAAGGACTTCGAAGACGAAATGGGAACTAGGACACGCGGCAAGCACTCGTTTGATTTCGTCGTTTAACGCGCGGTCATCGTTCTGACTAAACGGCTAACTATCTTGGACGAAATTAACCAAAACCTATACTAGATTAGTTTAAGAAATCTAACTATGTTTATCCTAGCGCTTGTCCCGATACCACCAAAAGCTAACATCATAAGAAGCTAAACATTAACATTCATTAAAAAATAGCAAAACGTTCTTTAGATTAAGGTCTTATCGAAACTAAGAAATTTTTTTTCCCTAATAGTTCTTTCTACCTAAGTGGTTGGAAAAACTTCTCTAAACACGCTGTAGCTTGATATCGGCTCCGTTTGACACGCGCACAATATTGTGTAATAGGGTACACTTTAATAGAAATAGTTGCTGTCCCCGCTTCAGGAAATGTGTTTCTGAATGTTTATCACTCACTTCGAAGATACGTTTACGCCTTTTCTAAATTTGTATAATCTAAAAATACGGAATCTTTTTGTTTTGCTAATCCCCACATATACTTGGCAGACATTATTTCCGCTTCACTCCGACTGCTATTTTCTTTGAAATTTCGCCAGCGCAATTGGAAGAATCACGCACTCTCAGCCGGCTGCTGCTTCTGCCGCCATTGCTGCCGGTTAAGGGGCGTAAATACAGTAACTTTCATCGTGATCCCAATATGTCGTCGGCGCCGGCGGCATCGTGCCGCAACGGACGAACATGGAACGACAACTCACAAGCTATTTCCCTCCAAACGACGGGAGCTGAAGCGGTTTCGTCGACTGCAGCTGCAAACGTGGACCGATTGATCGTTTTGAGGAGATTCTCTTCGAGGTCCCGATGATGGGGGCAGTGAACCCGTGCTTTCTATGGCCCAATACCCTTCGTCCTTGCCTCTACTATTCCAGGACTTTACACTCACCCGCCAGTGTTATGAGACTACCGGTCAGTCAGACCGATTGCCGCCCCGGGGCCGTACAAGCTGAAAGGAACAGCAGTTACACGTTTTTATTCCTAAAACGTGTTTATCACAGCATTTTAGAATTTTTTTTCCAAAACCCGCTCAATCCGCCACCGCCAATGCTACTATGACTTATTCGGATCTAGCTAAACTCGGTCCAATCTAATTTAACGCAACGACTTGGCCGTAAACATACAATATTGTTCGGTGAAAACGGCAGACGCAACCATAATTTCTAGTACGCTTCCTTCTAGTCTTTAACGCTTATCTCGCCAACACGCGCTTTTGGACGAAACGCTTGTCACAAAAAATACGTTGTGGATTACGAAAATTAAGACAGATGCTGTAATCAGATGCCGCTTAGTGACAAACTATGAGCTTTTCGTATAAACTTATCTCAGGTATGTACCGTGACGGTCTCAATTATCATATTCACTCCATGGCATTTATCGAACCCTGTCTAACTTCCCATCAAATCCTTGAATACACTGACGACCTACAAGATAGTTTGTCTGCAGCAAACAGTTGTTCCCTTTGAGCGGAAACGCTTGTTACCTGTTAAGCGCTAGAATATTGCGTATGTGGAGTCGAGTATGTTGAAAATACGTATCGGTGATTTTAAACATTTTTGGTAAAAATAAAACTAACTTTGACAAAAAGATATGGTACCTCTATTATTCGGTGATATAAATTGGTAACCAAAAGGCTTTATTGACTTGAGGTTGATACAATGAGTCGGTTGAACCTGCATTCAGCTATCGCCGGAGAAGAGATCTAGTCAGCAGTATTATTCGGGAGCCCATTTAAGCGGTCCTTATGATTAGATAGAACCAATCATGAAGCTTGTCTGAGAGCCTGTTGATCCTACAAGTGACTTGCCTGAGAAAAGTGTGACCACTCGGTGCTGAGCATCGTAGGATCAAACGGAACTAGCCAGGATATAGAAGTTAATGGATCCATTACCGATCTTCCAAAATGTTGAGAACCAATTAAATTAGCTCAGGCTAAAAAAGTCAAGTGGAATAGTAGGCCGATTGCTGCGTGCCTATACAATTGGGCGGTTGACCACTGGTATTTACTGTATTGGCCTAATAACTTATTTCGGAGGAACACCATTCGTGATCGAGCCGGAAATCTGCGCGTAATCCTTATTGACTTTTAGCATCTAAAAACTGCCTGCGTATCACTGATTGCGTTTCTTTCGTCAGAATACTTTTCCAAGTGAAGCATAGCCAAAAAACGGATGCCCTATTCAGTCATAATTAAAATTGTCGCAGATATCACATCTGTGTCCTACCCAGTCTTCTTCAGTCTTTGCAAATTTTAATAAATGGCCTGTTTCAAGAAGCAGGCATTTAAGGTCATAACGTAATGTGCACTCCAAGCAATTTTATACAATTACTGGTTCAAGCTGAGCTGTGGACAGTTTAATTTAACATTTATCAAATTTTAGCTTCTCTTTTTGTTGGCATAACGCTTGATTCGAGTCCTTGTCGAAATTCAAATAATCATACTTTTTATTAAAAACAGTCCCGTAATGAAAAGTAGGCTTTTTATTACGGGACTGGTTCACCGTTAAATTGTCACATTTTTAGAATCCTAACAAACAAAAAGGTCACCAGCCTTATAGAGTTTGACTTGCTTAGACCAAGTCCAAACTTTTAAAGCGGCAACAATTCGGAATGAAAGGAGTTACTACTAAGGCCATCTGTTTTGTCAAATTACGGCCCAATATTATATAAGCGTTGGTCGAATAAATGACGTTCTGACAACCATAACGACAGCTATGCACCATAGTATTGTTTTCATTATTTGTCTGCATATTAAGCTGAGAATGAAGATCATTAAAAAGGAATGAAGATCGATCCTATATACTTATTGGAAATGTATGCCCATAGCCAGAGAATCTCATATACTAAAGGCACACATTTCGATAGACATCCCTGTTAGAGAATTATAGATGTGTATCGAACGGCCCTTGGTTTTAACCCACCCCGGTATAATGTATATTTGTTTATCAATTCTAGGCGCTATTTCAGACAAAATGGATTTACGTCTGTTAGCGTGACTATCACGAGAACGTACACATGCAATATTGTATGAAGGATTGACCATCTGTACACTTCATTCTGCTTTGAGGTAACGCCATTCAGCTAAATTACGACGAATGCACCTGCACATATCATTGATGGGATACGATTATACAAAGATCCGACAATTTTATTCGGCCATTATATAGCCGGTACTCGCCGCGTGAGCACCATTTCAACGTATAGCTAAGCTAAACTTAATTTGGCAGACTGGTTCTACTTGGCGGTTTTTGGAATGACGCACCGTTATATTGGTGCGCGATCAAATAAATAGATGTATACTACATCGACGAAAAAAAGTAGGATAAAACAGAAGGTAAGGGGTCCTTTTTGATTACATTAGTTTCCATTCGTTCGTTTGTTAATGCAGCATCGTCCACGATAAGCGGTGGCGGCGGAGTGAACGGAACCTTTATTACCATTACCAGCCTGCTCATTCTGTAGAAAGGTACTTCTAGTTCTTCAACTTCAAGTTCTGCGGTTTCTTCGTTCCTACTGCACTGCTAGTCACGGCGGCCGCACTGATCACGGGCTTTCCTGCTGACTGATCCCCCCTTCCCTCGTGCATTGTGCCCAGTCCGTGGTAGTCACGGAGGCCTGCACTGCCGTCAGTCCATTGACGGCTGGCCGGTTGACGTCCGTTCCTGCCCCCTCTCCCTGAAACTGGGTCCGTAGTCAGACAACCTTACCATAATCATCCATGTGAGTCTACTAGTCGCGAAACCGCTCGCACGACTGCCTCACGATTTCAGCTGAAAGCAGCTGGCAAGGTCGACTAGAGCAGATCCGGCTTTCCCGCAGTACCAGCAGCAGCAGCGCGATGACTTCATCAGTACCACAGTAAACTGGACCTTCGGTTTCAACTAGCTCAGTCGGCCAAAGCAACGGCGGAGAACCAGCAGGAAGCAATCTGAGAAGGATTTTCTCTTTTCGGAAAACATCTCTGGCAAGTTTATTTCAGTACTGAATTAGGTTAATGTGAGATAGTAAATAGGAAGGTTGTTACTCTTGGCCAGAAGGTAGAAAGGCTATTTGGGTCATTACCACAATGGTTTCACACACAAATGCAAACAAACACATAGGCACGAGCAAACACTCCCAAAAGATATACCCGAAGATGATTGAAAATGGTATTGAAGTAGTGCTGAAGTGCACGAGAGTGATCGCAACTGCTTGACGTTGTAGCTGCGCTGGATGAATTTACTTCCGGTATTGCATTCTATCTTCCATATACACAAGTGTCTATCACGAAATAGACGCAATGTCGAGTAGTTTTGCATATACGTTCCTTTGAGTCAATTTAAACAATTTATGTCAATTTAAAACCAATTCAATGTGAAACAGTAAAAAACGGTAGTTAGGTCTCAAAAAAAAACGTCTCGTTTGGTAAAACTGTTCGTACTATAAAGAGGAACATTGATAATGGTAATTTCCAACTTACTAAACTTTGTAACGTTTCAGTAGTATTAAAAGTAATTAATAATCAGTGACTTGGCAGGAACGATTCGAGGAATGATTCGAGACTAACGAACTCGTGTTTTTACAGGTTCCTGTTTTTTAGACTTCTCTAAAAAATTAACATGTTCTTTGCAGCTTAAGTCACAAAACAAGCCGAAAAACGTCATCTCTGACATCGGGAGAGATATTCAATGGAATGAATGCGAATAGCATTTATCATATACAGCTCGGGTATGCACCATATATATGTGTATCGACGAAACTAGCTCAAAAGAAGATTATTTTTCCAGCTATGAGGACGTAATTCAGTTATGACATTACGTGCAAAACGGTTCATTGTAAAACAGACATATACCGATTGGTAGTGTTATTTGACTCAGAAATGCGCTAAAAACAAGTGATCTAGCCGTACTATCGGTACTTCTGATAACAGCCTCAGAAACACCATCACCTGCATTCCTCATTTCTTTTCTGATGTCTGTCTTTTCGTTCATGTTGTCTGGGCCGGGAGTACGAAACAAAAAGCACCATAGAATATTTGTATAGGCCTATTATTCTAGTCCTGCGTACGTTTCGTCCATATCCGCAAGCCTACGTTGCGGTTACCGTTGCTTTAGCTACAACCGTCGCTGTAACGGTGTATGTCAATGGCGGCGGCAGTTGCGCTGGTCGCGTCAACATTTGTCACTAGCCGGACGGCACGCCACCTATCGTGACTTTGATCCCTTATCGTTACCTCGTCTCTTCGGTTGGCTGTCTGCGTCCCTGTACTGTTTGATGCAGTTGATGCTACAGCCCCGTTTAGAGTCGCTGCCATCAACTACAACGTGTGTGTTCATCTGCCGCGCCATTGGACATGTGCTGATCTTTGTCCCTCTCCTTGCCTGCTCCTTCTCGGAACGCACGTGCGTACACACACCCACTAAAGGCCAGATCCCTGTTAGTGCAATCGCAATATCTTTCTTTTTTTTAGTATATGTCTTCCCTATTCGTGTGACTCGAGCGGATCAAAGAGGCAGATAGAACCGACGGACGACAAATGCTGCCTACTATATCCGCCGAAGCAAAGGTCGAAGCCGATTCGACACAATGACAGTGACTGACAATGACTGAAAGCAAACGGTGCAGCCTGACGTCAATGGTGATGACAATCATCATTATAAGCAGCTGCAGTCAACTTAGAGAAAAGGAGAAGTGATAAAAGAAACCATGCCAAGGAAAAAGAAAAGCAAACAGGACTGAACTACTGAATCCCTTTTTCCCTCGGTTGTATTTAGCTTATCCTATCTGTTGTCCGCTGCGTCTTTACCCCTTCACTTCCATAATTTACATTAACTGATATAGGTTAAATAAGACGATAACAATATTTATTTATTCTTAATATTAGTACAGCAGGCAACCTAGCCCAGAATCCCCCTGCGAAAAAAAATGCAGAGGACTACTTTGCTCATATTAAATGTGTATATTAAAATAAACCTTTCTTGAACTTAAGTAATTTATTTTAGACCCCGTTTAATGCCCGATAATTTAATATCGTCCTCGAGTTCCCTGTTATAGTAAAAAAAAAAATTTCTTTAATTTAATATTGCTCAGTTCAGATCAACACCTTCTTTCCTACAAGCTACAGGTAAGTCTTCTTCGACGTCTGGCCTGAACACCCAGTCACATAAGAGGCCACGGCGTTTTTCGATGAACTTTCTTTCCGATGTCATTGAAAATAAAGTGACCTTACTAGTGGTCGAAGGTAAGCTTTGTTTCTGTCCCTCTATAGGGTTTTTCTGTTGGACACCTTTCTTTCACGTATTCGTTTTCGCATATATTATATTTCATTATCAGCCGACCGACCCTAATGGTAGGAGACTATTGTCTCCTTCTACCAGCTCAAAACTAACCATATCTATTAGGCGGAACCATAAACAGTAAGGAAAAAGTCTCAATGTAGCGAAAGTAACTATTCTCTAAGCAGCCACGCCACACGTAAAACCCTATGAAAATATTTACAGAAGTTCAGACCATCTATTCAGTAGGCCAGTTACGCTTACACCGGCCTTTAGCTTACGCGGCGTGACGCCATATTTTGTGAAATTTTGTAGAAGTGGATACTCTACGTTGAGTAATATCATCCTGGACGGAGCCTTTACATAATAGTAATGGCGAGTAACGACTGGGCAATGAGGCCACACTTGGACGTTAACCAATAAACTATGAATACCCATTGAACCAATAACTATAAGTAGTTAGCCATTCACATAAATGTAATAGGTTACAACTTGACAACTTTGAAGTTGAAGACGAAGCACGTGGAATGGTGTCTTGAGAATGGTCTATTTCAAACGAGAGAAGAGGATCGTTTTTTTTTTTATAACCGAGTAACGATACGACCACGAACTTAGGCCGTGCGGCTCGTTGTCTATACAGCGTAAGCAGATAGCACACATACATATATATTCTGCAATGCATAAAACGGTTGCGTATGTCGTAATAGGCGCAGGACGATATGCTGGACAAACCTTATCACTGGGATGCGCAATTAGCAACCAGGTAGGACTATGTGGTAACAATTCATTTAGGACCATTCCAAAAAATCTGAGATGAAAACGGCTAAGTGATTATTTAGCGAGCGTCTTTATACAAATCGGGCTGGCAAGATGACGTCTAAGCGGTTTGGGGTTACAGTAGGTATGACTCGTTAGGCAGGAACAGGCGACAAATGGCTAGTGGTGGACAAAATGCAGTTACGCCCAACGTCCTGATCTAACTGACAATATGAGACTAATTTCTTTAGTAGATTTGGTTAATACACATATGAACTATTGGTAGACCGATTATTATCAGCCTGATTATGTTATTTCTATGGTAGTTTGTTTGTTTGAAAAAGAGCACGTAGACACGACCCACGATCACGCTGATTACCTTTTAAATATATAAAAATAAAAGAAACCTATCCGGAATAAAAAGGAGTGTGACAAAATGAAGAAGCTCCACATAAGCATGGCGATAGTTAAATCCTTAACTATTAAAATAACAGCCGAAACACAACGAAAAAGAAATAATTTATAGTGTACTTTTCGAACACGAATGTGCGGATCGCGTGATTGTATAGTCGTGATGCCGTGTTGAACATACTTTGACGGGAGTGGCAGTGTAAAACTGGAAGTACCAATAGTAATTTTAATACCACAAACGTTTGCCATAGTAAACGTGTTGTTAGTTAGAAATTATCAACGTAGCTGCTTAGTTCAGCCTAACAAACAACCGAATTTGCCAGCTGGAGACGCAGCATGGTGCGCCCGCATACTCTGTCGACAACTACAAGTATGATCTTGAGATGCAGTATCACTCGGGGCACACTTGTAAGACGAAAGCGAAAGGTCCGTACATATATCTAAGTACGTACGAGGTTCCGCGAATACGTCGTCTCCGAATGTTCCCGCAATGGAGGGAGACAAGCGGCGGGGCAAACGAAGCTGCCCGCCAGACCAGAAACGAGCAGATGAAAGCAAATTACCTCTTGCGAGCGTGAAGTTTTCTGCTCACGCCGTCCGCATGAAACGTGTCGGATTACCTTCTTTTGCTACCCCCCCCCCCTCCCCAAGAAAGTGAGGGGTCGGGTTTTTCTTTGCCCCCCACACCACTACACACAAAGCCGCAACTACGGGCTGATGCATAGGTGCGCTCGTATTTCATCCGGAACCTCCTATCCTTCTGCACTAATGCGCTCGTTTTAGTATTCGCTGCCTAAATGTTTGAAAGGATAAGAGTGACGGGTTGCATTGCAAAGTACTTAAAGTGCAGACCAATGCTAGAGAACAGAAAAGATAGAGGTAACGTTTTCAACGAGATACCTCCGGGGCAGTGTGAGAACTGGAGCAGTACGAGCGGGGGGAAAGAGCAGTCCAAGCGAGGGGGCTTGGAAAGGGCTGCATGCGAATCTCTTGCGGTTTCTCGCCCTAGAGAAGAATACATAACTATGGACAGGGCGACTATAGGACAATGGAAACGACGTTTTGCGACGTGGTGGCGTCACACCAGGCCCTTTTTGCTGGCAACACGGTATCCTCGCTGATAGCTCCCTGTCTTGGAGCAGAAAAATCTTTTAAGCAGCAGCGAATTTTTGTTAAATGGTTACACGTAGCGCACAAAGGATAGCAAGTGCATTTAGCTGATGCTGGTTGTCATAGAGACGCTATAAATATGAGCGTAAACAAGATAATGAATCGAGAAAATAAGCAGTATTACTAACCTTCAAGGATTACATGTAACGACGCAAAGCGAAAAGAATAGACGACAACGGTGGCGACAAATGGTACTAACTTACAGCATGGAAGTTGCGTTTACAGCATATTCACGTAAGGCTATAGTGGCAGCGTAACACAGATAAAACCAGCAGATCTTCTGTCAAGGGAAGAAGTGATTAGCGCTCTAAACATCAGGCGGGTCCTTATTGATGTGAGCTATTGTAAAGAAATCACATATTCATCTCTAATTTCGTGGGCCATTGACCTGCATAGAAAAGACAAAAAAATACTATTAAAAAAACCTGGATACTTAATCTCTATGGTAAAGTAGCGTTAGGGTGCATCGACAGGTTCCTGAGTGATACTTAATCAAGTACGATAACGGCTGGCAATTCCAAAAACCGTATCTGCATAAGTGGGCCAAGATGAGCCTATGTTTAGGCGTACTCCTAGTAGGTAAATTGAAGTGTCTAACAAATGAATATAAATCGATATAAATAAAGAGCAGCATAGGACGTATCCGCTAAGCACAGTAAGAGTATCGCACACCCACTTTGTTGTGCGCCCCACTGGACTCATGTAACGGGCGTACAAAACCGTAGTCGATAGCAAAACAATATAATGTCGCTTAACAGACGATGCTATTACGTATCGTGTTAATATAATTCGTAAATAGTTTTAGATATATTTAGCTAAATAAAACCTAAAAATATGATCGTTTTCTTCAAGTACATCGAGAACATCTGCCCTTGATCCGCTCTAGATGCAAAATAACATCAGAGGAGCCACGTTGAAAACAAAGTACTTGAACCTCAATTACCCAAGAAACGTTTGGTCTTTGCCAGTTTAAAATTTCTTATTCTTTTTTACCTCGACCTCAAGTAAACTCAGATCTAGTTTACATCTTGGCTTAATAACGTTGACAGTCGCCTGATTGGCATTAACAAAGTACACAACAAATTCGTAGAGAACAGAATCAATTTACCTTCTTAAACCTTATTATCCAAAAGAAAGTTGTTCCTTCATATTCTTGCTTCCAGTAATACCCTTAAAGTTGCATAGACCAAGAAAAAAAAGGTTACATCTTGGCCCAATCTAATATCTTCGGGAATCAGCTCATGTACTTTTTCGTATGCCTCTTGTGTCACTCTTATTAGCTAAGAGTGCGTTACAAACATAATCTTACTTTTTTTTGCCATAATATTCTAACAAGTTTGCAACTGCGTGTTTATCAGCGTGCGTCGTCCAGCCATCGTCTCCTCTGTACGACGTTAGTCGTTACTTGACAAGATGAGAAAGAGCTCTTCAATCGCTGTACGCTCGTCATCCTGGCTCTATAATAATATTATATTTTACTTTCGTCGGCCCACTGCGTTATGCCATCTTTACATGTCCTCTCATCTTTCCTTACAGAAGAAAAATATATCTTTCATGGATGCACAAGCAATACGAAGTCTGTCCTAGTTACGCCGTGAAACCATGCGCACAGTTAAGGACCACATACACATAGGCACGTGCTGACAACATTATACGGGTCCCTAGGCAGAAATAGGGGAAATTCAACAATTCATGACGACGGCTGTTAGTTGGTCAAGGTCGCTCGACTTTACCAGCAACGACGAAAACTAGGTTCAGCTAGGAAACTGGGTAATATCCGTTTATTTATCAGTATAAACAAATACCTCGAATGAGCGTTATAATATCAAGTTCGACTAAGTAGATTGATCCCTTTGCTCGACTTCGTATTGTTTCTTCGTATCGTAGCTATTTTCCGTATGCAGGTCAATGTTAAATTGTCACGTGTGTGTATGCTTAGATTGATCGAATTAAGTATATAAATACTTGACTGATAATATTAGCTTATCACTAGGTCCACTAGCAATCGGTATTTGTCTGCAATAATGTTTATAAAGGAACCTTTCTAAAATTTCAGAACTAACCACTGATCTCAGTGTTGGTTTGCACGGCAACCTGACCGTTGCCTGCAGGCAATCCTAGAGGGCGTTTAGTGGATCGCAAACATCGGAGGCTTCACTTTATATGCTACAGGCATAAATTCACAGGAAAGTGCGAGCCTTCGTACCGTGCAAGCGAATTGTTTGCCGCAATGTCCTAGCAGGCGAACTGTAGTTGTGTGTTAGTAAAAAATTACGCAAAATACTTTACCGCAAGTGCTACTACCGTGGTAAACGACCAATCGTACTTTCCTGTCTCTCAGTGAAATTTCTCACCTCAGAAATTGTTTCTCGGTAAGCTCATTTAGGCATAATATCTCACTTATCGATTTACCTCCATTTGCGACTGAAGACCTTTCCAGGTTGGACTGACCAAAGACAATCACGCGCTACGCACCTCGACCATAAAGATTACCGAAAAATATTCCGCTTCATTATTTAGGACAAATAGACTCTTGTATCTCTCTCAAATGTTATTGTAAGGCCTAGAATGTAGCATAGGACTGTTTATCAAAATAACCATCGATGTATATATATCGTTCTACCCGACTTAGCTTTCGTAAATCCATGTAATATATAGATAAGCTCCTACATAGAACTCTCTGAAACGTAGAAGTGAAAATTGAATAAATGTTGGGGTTGAGCAGTTTCGAATGGGGGGTGATGGTCGGAGACTGAGCTACGTCCCTATAATTTAGTGCAACTTACAACGCTTGCATTCATATAGTTCAGAGGCTATAAAATACACAACGGAGTTAGCAAATGGCATCGAACTTTACGTAATCTTACCCGTGTAAATCACATATACAAGTAGTAACGAGTATGCAACGTAACTATTCAAGTTTTCCTACACCTACAAAACGGAGGGCAAAATATTCCGATAGTCCATAAGTCATGTTCGCTTTTTACTCCTTCTCTGTAATAATCCATAATTTGCTAGTAGTTCAGATCTATATAACGCGCCTTGTACTTTAGCAGACTATTTTTATCGGTTTTATTTGTACAGTTTCTTTTTTTTAATTGGGTTAGAACTTTACAGAGAAGTATATTTGGTAGTTAAAAAAAAAGGTATTTTTGACAGGTTTTTTTGAGGTAAAAAGTTTCGGTACGTGTAATAAGGTTTCTATAACTTGAGGCACTTCCTGAAAATGGTTTCCTCTGTTTAAAATGCCACTTTCAATCTGAAGCACGAATTTTATTCGATTTCTAGAATTTGTTGAAGACTGAGTTGAGCCGTTTTCGAACACAAACCCGTCATCAGCTAGGATTGTATCCTTTAGTACCAGGGTCTGTAGGCCCTATAACTAAACGAAAAGCAGCACTATATAATTTTTTTAAATAAGGAAAAGAACTACTCGAAAGCAGATGTTTCCCAAAATGTTGTTTTCAGCATGGAAATGGACTCAGGGAGGGAATTTTAATTTTCAATTGAAAAATGCGTGGTAAATTGAGAACGTAACGCTTTCTGTTATCAAAACGGCTAATTGAATCTTGACGTTTTAGACTGTCTAAGCATTATCATTCCGTCTCATTTACTATATATA
>NW_019211454.1:71953322-72045014 GCF_002443255.2 Varroa destructor
ATATGTTACTCCATTTTGCTGTTAATGATTTTCCGTAGGCAGTTAGATTTGTATTAGAAAATAGACTTGGATCATTTTTGTACGAGGACACTAGATAAAAGCTTGAACTGCTTAGCCTTCAGTAGAGCTAGCTTTGCATAAAATCATAAGCCTGTATATTGCCAGTTGCAATAAGCCTTCTAGCGACCTTTATTTACTTAGTACTAGCAACAGAAGAGTATCAAAACTAAGACAGTCAGTGAGAGATCGACTTGTGGGAATACTCTATAAATAACAAATCGGGATGGCAAAGAAACGGTAACACGGGTCTGTTCGGCCATCGCCAATGGTAACGCTGAGTTCGGAACGAGAAACGCTGGTTATTACTGTGGCGTCTGCTGTTAAGCAGGAGTCCTAGGGGATCCATCGTATAGGATCGTTCGCTCTTATTATTCCGACTTTTCCCACTAAGATAGCAGCTTATTTATACCATATGTTCTTACAATAGCGCCAAACAGCATACATCATCCGAATAGAATAGAACCGAATATATAAGGCATAGGCAATACGTTGTACGTACTCCAAGATCCAGGCCAAACGCACCAAAATATCAGTAGCGTATGCTAACGAATAAGACTTTAATACTAAGTATTATGGACAAGCGGAGGAGCAATAGATCGTGTTATATATATATATATATATATATATATATATATATATATATATATATATATATATATATATATATACTGTCTCTCGGCGATCTGCTCATTGAAGTACTCGTATTACCGACCTGCTTCCGCCCAAGGGTTGCATGATCGGGTACGAATGTAGATAATGTTACGACTCGATACGTTACGGACGCACATAGTTGTTAGATACCTACTATCTTATCAGGAACGATAAATCTGTTGTTGACAAATTTCCTATATATTTTATTCCTTCTTACAACAACTAGATACAGGTTAATTATACAAACTGCAAAACCGCTATCGCTCGGCTTAGCGCGTTTTTTACAATTTCCTTATCTATCAATACTTGAATTTTAAATTTCGGGAAGCTTCAATTTTATCTAGCCATGTCTTCGATGGTTGATCATTTATACCGTTCGACAGATACAGGAAAGATACGTGGAAGTCTGCCTGATTTTTTTCTACTGCTCTGCTTCTTGACATGACGAAGCTGAACTTAACCTTCTGTAACGTTTATGCATCTATGATACGCTATTATAGCTTTCCGTGCCTTACAGAACCTTCGAAAGGCATTGTCCGCTTCATGCGCTCTATTGTTGCAACTGGCGTATAGCTGAACTATGTGTGGAATGTTCTGATTACGCCAATGTTAATTGTTTTGTTCAGGTTTTCTTTCCCGTAGCTACAGCACGGCCGCTTCACCGTTAATCATAACTTGATACGGTGTGCTTAATTCATGTGAAATTTCCGACTTCGCCAAGACTCCTCCCGATACTACGCTAAAAAAATGGGTCCGACAGTTTGAAACCCCATGTGTCAACTAGCGAGTATAAATCATAACCTTGTCATTTCAGTGTTGGAATATCGGCACGTAGGGTGGCGGGTTCTCTGCTTTTTTTTTCTAAAAGTTTTAACAACGATGGAGATCACCACGAACTAATAAATCTTACAAGAATTTTTCCCCAAGCTCCATTCAGAAATTCCCATAAATGAACTATTTATTTCGGAGTATTAACACACGTCGAACGCAAGATGTCGAGTTAGACAAAAAGTTGGTTTTTGAATGTTAGCTGCATCTGGCGAAATTTTGATCTCTGCAGCTCTTAAGCACATATTGACACACGTTCTGTAAGTTGAACAAATAGCAAACACATTAAATTGCCGTTTGCAAGATAATTTGAATTATTCTTGTGCCTAAGTCAAATAATGCGTAATACCGCGACTTCTTTCATATAAAATACTACCAGTTTATTATGTACTTCCTGGAAAATTAGTTTTTGCGGGAATCGGAAGAGGATATCGCTGTTTTGATGTACACTTGGCTTCAATGTCTACCAGAATTGTGTTAACCTGCGGTCCTGCCGAAGCAGCTGCTTGCGTATCGACGATGATTGTCTGAAATAACCTTGAATCAACCTCCGTTGAAATAGCTTGTAATTTTAATCCCTCTTTAATACCACGTGGCCTTCCGCTTTTTCTGTGAATTCGCTTCTTTAAATACCGGCCAAAGCAAATGCAGTGAAACTCTTACGCCATCGGGAAATCGGCGTGACTCTATCGGTGAAGCAATAACTAGCAAAGCATCACAGACGTTCATGAAGCAGCAAGCGGCTTGATTAACTCGAAAGCCACGAAGACTTGATTGAACGACATCAGCTTTCTAGTGTCATTGAACACTTTTTTGTATCCCACAAACAACACCAACCGTTGTCATAGAAGTTTGTATAGTGTATTTGCATAAATCAAATGTTCCGGTAAAAGCTCCGACAGAATTACCAGTTCGAGGAAGGCACTCACATCTTTGGCATTCGTACCCATCCATCATCGCTTCCATACATTCAGAAAGTACATGAAATTCAATTTTGACTTCGGTGTTGATGATATTGTAATGATCGCTAGGGACAGTTAAGACCCTATTTAGTGTAGTGTGTTGTTTATAGTTTTCAACAACGACTTCAATGTAGCCAGCTTGCATCGTTGTGAGTTTGACTTGTGGTCAGGTCACTGTCCCGTTGCTTCGCAGCGTGTTCTACCGGCCGAGTTGCAATACTTGACTTTATTTTACCTGTAGATCTCGTCGCTTGGGATTAGCAGTACTCCATGAACTTATCGGGAGAGATATTACAGAGCGTCCTATACAAAAGCAAAGAGGTCTGCATTGATTCAGAATTAGCAGAGTTTGAGTGCCTCTTTTGGGTTATATAAGCAAGCTATATATATATGATCGTGCTTGCTACCAACCGACAGCTTCCCATGGTTACGATTTCTAAAGAGCGAAGTGTGGCGTCAAGATGTGTTGAACGACTTTCTAAGTGCGGGCCAAATCGTCTAGCGATGACTGTGGGTCTGAACAAGCTAAACCCTGTGGTTTTGGGCCAAGCCTGTTCATTCGCCCCTTTAAAACATGCCAGTGGGCTGGAATGTATGAGGTATCACTTGACCTTTATTGGATTCTCTGGAGCTTCTTTTAAAGCATTTTGTCAAACCATGGTCTCGAGTCATTATTCAATACCTCCTCGTTTTCTGTCTCCATTTCCTTCGAATACCAGCCTCCTATCCCTTTCTTGAAGCTTCTTTAGCCCCACTATAACGTCCTAGCACCTGGTGACATCTTTCGATGCCGCCAGATCCGTTATCATGTATTCCACCAATTCCTTGATTGCTTTCTTTCTAGTTCTAGGCCTCCCCCTTAACTCATCTAGAGCCTCACAACGTGAAACTGTGTCTTTTACGTTATCCTCCTTTCCGATGTCGCAGAGAACGCGTTATATATGTGTAAATACGGGTTTTTCTTATTTTCACCATATAGTTTTGAAGTTGTGCGTGGCGGTCCGATACTCGCGTAGCACTCGCGGATATCTGGTGTCAGACTTTTGGTCCAGCTTTTTTTTGGTCATCCCCTTAACTCTCGCTCCTTTCCAAACCTCCTACAAGGTATCAGCGTGGGCCTGTCTGGTCACAGTCGACTCCATATTGCTGTCCAGGCGTAGCAAGTTCCTCTCCCTCACTAGATACAATTGCATCTGGTACATTTCAGTGAGCCTGGTCTTCACTGGAAATTCTGCTGACCATATTGTTTTTCACTGCTTCTTCACAGCAATTCGTTTTCGATTCAAGAAGTAGGCAGTTTCCGTCTCCAAGGTAGGATTGCAACGTACATGAATTTTTTTCGCTCTTTTGTGTTTTGACTTCGAAGCGTCGCCTAATAAAGGGACTTTAGAGGGGGCTTCTTATATTCTTCTAGCATGCTTCTAACCAAATTAGTTGAAGTTTATCGGCTTTAAACTCGCAGTTTCGAGTTGCATCCTGAAGGCTTTCGACAATCTCTTGATTCGTCCGATGCTTACCTGAGGGATCTGTCTCAGTTAGGGTCTTTCCAAGATCATATTTAGCTTCAGAAAATGACGATCTTGGGAAGTTTTCCCACGATCGTTCAACTAACTCTGTGACATTAGCGGGGAAATACCTTTTCCCTCAAAATTAAACAACATTGGTACTTCAAAGTTTTTTTGTATGGCTCACATGTAAACCATGGTGCCAGGTGCTAGCTCAATCAAAAACGACCTCGTCACCTGTGCCAAGGACACATTAACCTATTTTCTCAAATGTCTTCCTCTCATTTCTAACTCGTGACTGAAATCAACTTAATAATAATTTGATCTTTGTATTACGGACAGTGGCAGCCCTTCGCTACAAATAACTGCAGCTAGCTTTTATATAACCTACGTGAACGCTTTCATACGTCCAAATTCTAAAGCTTAAGCCATCTCAATTCACTCGTTATGCATTTGTGCGATTTCACTAAATGCCAAATCTACCTTAGGACGATCTGCTAACTTTCGTATGGCAGATCTCCATATCTATTTATAAATCGTGTAGATTTGACACGCCGATAATTTTGTCCTTCGACGAAATGTAATGAAATATCAAGGACAACTAGAGTGCCAGAGAGTATGAATTTCCAGCAGAAAATGCATATTTTTACATTTGAAGTGCCACGATCAAGGGTAATATCTCTTCCCATTGATACCAAACTTTCTCCTCATAACGAGCATTTTTTATATTATATCAACCTCATGCGTCCGAGTTAGAGATCGGTAAACTTTGCTTACGACAAGCTTGACGAACGGCTGCCTCGACGAATCCGATAGGGACGCATTATAATGCAACAGACCCCTTTATCACCTTTCCGTTATATGTTCCCATATTCCGTGCTATATACAAGTTTATTATGCAGAGAAGAACTGACAGACAAACAAATGGCAAGGCTGTTTGTAAATCCGTCGCGAAGGCCCTACTCATTTGAAACCTCTCGGATCAGCTGTTTAGCTTTGTGTCTGTACCTACGTTCAGAGGTCAGCACGCGTAAGTTGAGACATCGATTTAGATATAGCCGGTGCACTAATTAAAATCAAAGACCTTGCTCATTTATTTAAGACGCACAACAAAATTTACATGCAATCAATAAGTACAAACATAAACCTAGAAGTTCTCACAAGCAGTTTCATTCGCCGTTCAACCTAACCTTAGACTTTGTCGTCTTTCCTAGGGCATATTCAAGGTTCACTTTAGATCGAAGATTAGGCCAACCATTATCAAGCGCGCTGGCAAGGTCTTCCGACTAATTCTACAAAAGCTACGGTACTGCTGAATCAAATGGCGCTCGGAATATAAATGACGAATAAACCTATCTATAAGTAAGATCAAGTTAATCGAAGTTGAAAATAACATTGTATTTATCTTCATAGCAAACTGTGCCCTAGCGTTATTCGAACGCGCCAACTGGACATGATCATATCATGTATTTATACTCTGTTGTAAATCATCTAAAGTATCTGATCGAGTTTAATATATGGACCGTATTATTGTCGCATTACCTCACTTGCGATCTCTTGATCTTCTTAAAATTGTCCGCCATTGTCCTAGTGACGCGCATAAATGCAGAAAGTACAGCGGTACTAGGTTCGATAAAGGTTGTAACATAATTTAGATTTACATTTCAGAGGAGGGAACTCAAAGCTGCATTCTGATGGTTCGGTAGAACTAATCTGATGGCTTATCAAAACTGAGACTTAAATCTTCTAGTGCTAAGAGCTTCAGCCCTTCAAATCTGGGTGAAATTTTCGGTTACTCTAGGTTTTGATCAGTGCAGGAATATATATATATATATATATACGGAAAAAAGTAGCTCTTGTTTTTAAGCCAAGATTGAAAGAAAAATATTATTGCTAAACTGCAGATGCGCCATTTTGATCAATGGCCTTCTGCCATTTTTCTGGCGAAGCCCGAACTCCATTACAGTAGAGACTCCGTAGTTTTCAATCGAAAAATTAATGTTTGCATTCCTCTATTGAAATTAAATTAATACAATTAAAGGAATTCCGCAGAGACCGAAACAGATGAAAGTCCGATGGTGCAAGATCCGGATACAGAAAGACTACGTTAAAGTTTTCTATCGAAGTGTCCTTAATTGTTGCCGAGTGGCCACAGACGTATGTGAGCTACCATTGTCCTGATGGTATACTTACCTATATAACCCTATAATCAACCGGGTTAAAAATAGCTTTACTGGGTTGCATTTCTGTAAAGTTTCACAGACAGAAATACGATCGAGTAAATTCTGCTGCGACGGGAATTCATATGGCAGCCAAACATTAAGTTTTTCTTTGTAGCGACCCTCCTCACGTTGTTTAAAACTGTACAGTGGTGGACCCCCTATTCCTTGACCATATCATGGCTAACCACACATCTGTCTTGTTCAACTTTTGTATTACTTCTTAGTGATTTCGTCAACTTTTTCCGTATTTAGTCGACTAGTGCGGGAAGCACCTTTCACATAAAAATCTCCTTAATTGAAATTTTCGGAGCAAAGCCATTTTTGGGCTATTTCCTCTGAGAAGAGATCTTAGTCATAAGGAACACAAATTTTCTATGGATCTGGGCTTCATTTGTGCCTTTATCGTAATTATATTATAGAATATAGCGATTTTTTTCCGGAGTGATGCTTATTCTCAAGGCACCCTGTCTGACCCGCTGCGACTCGTGCTACCTGACTTTAAGGTCGTCTACCTAGAAAATGAATAAACACTTTTTCGACAAGTCAATATATATATATTTTGTAACTCTGTGTCTGATCTGATATACGGTAGCTTTTGAATAAATAATGAGAGATCAGAAAAACCGATCCGCCTTAGCATTCAAAGAAACTGCGTCACAATCTGATATAGGTAAACCAAATCTCCAACGACGGAGCTAAAGGATTTCCGGCCTTTAGCTGACTTCAGAGATATACTAATCGCCTAAAAGTCTGCCTAAATACGGTTTAGCTAACGATATTACCCTATCATTTAATAACTATAGCAGTAAAAAATATCGATATATTATTGGCTAAGATTCTTTTTATGGACAACCCATTGAAGCAGTCATTTTTGGAAAGGGATACAGAAATACGACGACCACGTCTGTAAGGCCCTTATCATGACAAAAAGCGACCATTCTGTTACTCTAGCTGTTCGTACATTTTGCCGTAGGGCCCCTGCAACTATCTGATCCAAGTACTTTGCTGGTACTGGCTGTAGCTTAGTCTACCCTGCTGCATCGCTGTCGTGGAACTCAATGGACTTCCCTTACCTGAAAAGCCATATAAACCTAGAAGCACCCGTGGCAATGCAAAGTCCTTTTGAAACGGGGTGTTATGCGTTGCTCCGAAACATAGTTGATATGTTAACGATTGAAAACACCTAACAATCTGTTAAATTCATATTATTATTTTCATTATGGTAATCAAAAACCAATTTTTAACGAAAATTCATACGAAGTCGAGCATTGAAGTAACGCTCCGTATGCCCTGAAGATTACCATATTTTTTTAAACTGTTTTTTTTTTTACTTTTCCGCTAAAAATTTAGCGTTATGATTAATAACAGTGTTAACATTGTAATGATAAAGGCTACATCCTGCTCAATGTATGAAAATGGGTTAGTGCTATTAATGCAGATGTCGTCATTTGACTTTGTTACTCGATTCAAGGACACAATGGCATTTACCTAGAAAACAACTATTATCTTTTTGAGTCCGTAGCCATAGCTGGCATGAACATGGGACCATCGCAGGTCTAAATTTTCGCATGGCAAAGGAACGTACCGTTTAATTGGTCTGTCGGAGACGCATCGGAGTACGTCCAGCAAGTCGGACTTCAGCTAAACCTTCTAGGCGGGTCAAGCCTCCTTTGCTACACTACACGTAAGACTTGATTTCAACGACCTAATCATGCGGTAAGAACAGACCGACACGATTAAAGAAGATCCAAATCAAGAACAGGTAGATATTGCTTATGCACCTGTTATTACATTACCAACTGTCCATACGACAACGCCGCCTGGTGTACAACATGGATTTTGTGGTACTACTCAATGGAACAGAAGCCATAATGCAGGGACTTTTTAGCTTCGTAAGGTTATGTGCTAAATATACATGCTAATTTAGTTTAACACAATTACTATGCGGTAGCTGACCACATTTTTGGCATAGCAACCGAGGAAACGTATTGTCGTTTACATCACTTTAATGATGATTTTATTTTAGTTCGTAGACACTTTGGTAATTTTTTTTTTGGTAATTTGGTCCACGCTGATCTAGCTTGGGTTCTAGCTGTTGAAGTAACCTGGCCAATTAGCGCCTGGATTGTATCCAGCATAATGGTGCAGATTGTAAACGTTAGGATGATTTGCTCCATAGGCTTTTGGATTCCGATCATAAAATTCCGGATTGTGTGCGTTTGGTATATTGATGTCCCTGAAGCCACCGTCAACGAGGTCAGTATTTTGAGGTGCCAATAAGAGGTACCCTATTGCTCCAAGGGAAGCTAACATTGTTGGAATGAAACTCCATGACAGTCCTCCACGGAGTGGCTGATTCGGATGATACGAATGACAAGGGCCACAGGACCCAGGTGCAAACCTTTGCACTGGCGCCCAATAATTATGATACATGGCAATTGCACACGGTTTTTTTGCTTTCCAACTATTCACTTCAGTGCAGACGCAGATCAGACTATTAATTGGCAAAATCTCCCCTGATATCGTTGTTGACAAGAAGAAATATCAGTTAGTCAGTATAGGGAAAGTGCAAACCTTTCTATTGGTATAATAGGCACTGATTTTATGACAAACTACTCGATAACTTTCGATGCGGACTTTCAAAAAAGATTTTTTTTTTTTCACTTCCTCCCCGCCAGACGAAGAGTTTTCGTGCCAATTTTATCCGTAATTATATAAATAATTTAGACAAACCCCAAGCGAGCATCAAATAAGGCACATAAAATCGTCTTGCGACTGCCTCTTCAAACTACATTTTTTCTCATTACGCATTAATGAATTACCGCGGGGTTCAGACTCAATAACCCTCAGTATCCCAATAATAATCTAAGTTCCCTCTCTTGTAGTGAGCGGCGGACGCCTTTCACTACAAGAGAGGGAACTCAAGAGTCAATAATCTGGTGTATGATATGTACAAACCTGACCTCTCTATATCTTCGAGATTTTGCGAATGCAATTAATACAACCATTTGGAGGATTAGAAAGCTTTGGAGTTTCGGCGGTCTACATTATCAGGCGGAGGATTAGCTTGCTTTACGTTGATTTCAATGTAGGTTATGTGGAATCTTGTACAATCAACAGCATCGTCTTAGCTTTTTTCCCGCAGGACTCATTTGTGTTTACCACTCATAAAATATGAACTCTTACAAATAATAATAATAATAATATATAAGAACATATTAATGCAAATGTCTGATGGCGAAGAAAAGTTGCATACGAACATCTTTATTAGCTATTCCTCTGATCGTCTTTTCCCTAGTTCTTCAAGCGCTCAGTGCCACCTATGCGAATCGGATTTGTTTGTGTGTGAAATAACTTTATGATAACGGTTAATAACGTAACGGTTTTGTAAGAAGGATGAAGTGCGGTCTCTTACAATCAATCTTTTATAGTGACTGATCTGGGGAATGACCGAGCAAAAATCAACTAAACACCATCACATGGAATTTTACGCAATGTTCCTATAAAAGACAGCCTATAACGGTCAGCTGGTTCACACAGCAGACAAATTTGATGCCATTATCTGCAATTTTCACGGTGGGGATGATGTGTAATAGCTTAAAATCCAACGAAAGCTTAATTACACACAGTGATTTTTTGAAGACTTATCTGCCTGAGTACTCGACAAACAACATAACCACAGTATAACACCGCTGTAAATGATCTCAATTTTTTATCCTGCAAACAGCGTGAGGTTCACCACTTCAGGTAGCACTTCTGCGAGGGGCCAATCATTTTTACCCCCCAATTCTACAAATTATCTTTCGTTTGCAAAATCCACTTCCCTTTCGTAAAGAAATAGATCTATAATGTATCATTGTTCTTTTGAAGAATAAGGAGTTAAGGCTGTTTCTTAAAGTATCGTTAGACATTATTATTATTGTTTTGTTTCTGCGGCTGTTTGTTAAAAGTTTATGTCGAGCCCAATATTTAGAACATGTTGGATGAATGCGGTACGTACATCGACCATTCGTTAACTATGTAAGTAGTTCAACCAAATATCAAAGTCCATAGTCCGTATGTTAATTACGATATATAAATAGGTTCCCGACATCATAAAATTAATCACAGTAGAAAACGGCATACATTTGATAGATTATTAGCGTCGTTCGCCATAACCTTACCCATTTTGTTTCCTCACTGGCGTATCAGGACAATTGTCCCTGTTTGATTTACGTTCTTCCATTAAGGCCGTAATAGTAGCAGTAGTAACAGTACTCTCTTCCATTGAGCTTTAAAACAGCGAGGTCAGCTGCAAGGATAAATCTTTCTCGAGATGGCCTAATAAAGGATATTTGTAGGCTGATGCTGCATTACGTACTCTTGTAAAGTTCAGGGTACACAGATAGAATCTACATTTGGAAGTTTGCTTGTTTAAGGTGTGAAATCGCTAATTTTATAAACTAACATCCATTTGAGGACCATACATAACGGTTGCGTGGTGGTTGAGCTCTTCTTTGCCTGTTTAGCGGTTCGTTAGATCTGAAGAAATCGTAACGTAGCCCTGGCTGATCGAATCCGAACGCCAGTATTTGTAATACCCGTCCTTTAACCTAAATTCAAGTAGTCAGACTGTTTATGTGCCGCACTGATCTGTCTGCCAATAGCGGATCACGGATATAGCGACCTATTTCCAATTCGTTGCTTCTAATTCTTTGCTGTCAGAGAAAAGCTGTGCTCGTCAATTAGCTTTCCCCACCAGAAGCATAATAAATGACAGTCTTTCGGTCTATTGTACGGTAGTTTCAGCCTACAGCCTACAGCTAATGAAAAGTCCAAAGCTTTTTATTGGAGTAGTCAAGCGACCAAATCTTGAAGATGTTGACTCCTGAGGTTACCAGGCGCAGTATGGATATCCTTTCGTAAACTTCTCGCTGCCAGAAGAACGGTTTAGCCGTTAGATAACAATGCCACATCCTTCGAGGTCTTTGTGGTTTTAATATCATTATTAATAGTTCGCTGCATCTTCTTTTTTCATAACTGTGCCACTAGTAAAAACGTTAATAGCTGTTGAAATTCGTTAGACGAAGGATAGCTATAGCCAGTAAAGAAATAATGCTTTGACCAAGGCTTGCCCATAGCTATAAAGGCAGTTCGACTTCCTGATTCCAATTATCGCCGTCCGTTGCACCTCGATAAATTCGTACAGTACAGACAAGGCCTGGTCTTCACTGTTTATGGCACCCAGTATTCACTGTTGTGCTCCAATGTTATATTATGCGGTGTGGAACTTCACGAAGTCGCCTACCTTGCATACAACTTCCTAATACAGCTGTCCTAGTATAATAATGTCTTTCTTATTTAAATTCAAAATGAAAATTATGCCTAAAACCCATATATACCTAATAATTGTTTCATAGAAATTGGAAATAATGCGCACTAGGTGCAATTGGAACGAAGTACCGTACGAAAATATAAAACTCGAGATAATAAAGCTAAACATTCTGATTTATGATTTGGAACATCTTTCGGTGGGCTGTTTGTAGTAGCGCGCAGCTTTGTCATTAGATCATAAACAAGGATCAGCTATTTGTTCAGTATTTTCGCGCCGGTTAAATTCCCACCAAAATGATTGTTATTAGTCCGTTTTCGATCGCTTGATTTCGACACTTAAGGGCATTGCCAATTTCTAAATATAGCCTACGAAGGGTACAAGGACAGCTGAATTCATAGCAGAGATCAGATCTGAGAGGGTTCGAAATTGTACGAAAAAAATCGAGAAGCTATCTCTAATAATTCTTCTCCGTCTTTTACAGGTTCTGATTTGTTTTAATAATTAAAATTTGACATGCCTAAGCGATACGTCAGTAGGTTTAAGCATGCCAATATAACTTAGCTTATGATTTTTACTAGCAAGTTTTTAGTAAATTATAAGAAGGGATCTTAGCTCACGAATTGGGGCCATAACGGAATCCAATAAAAGCTAGATAGAGTACACATAGACAGGCTTTTGTTGATACATGCAAAACATCTCATTCAAATGTACGCTTTCATTCATACGCAACTTACCAAACAAACAACACGAATCTTCTGCATGTATTAGTTCAGCTGTTACCGAAGCAAGCACGGTCTCTGTATGTGTTGGCAAGCCATTATATCAAGTCCAAACAGCATGGTCTATGCTAGGGCGGAAGGCAACATCTGCATGTCGTAAACGTATTTTTACGTAAACTTTAGTTTGCACTTTTTTAGCGTTCAGGGGTTACATCATTTACGGCGATCTTTCAGCACCAAGCTAACATTACTGAATGGGCACTAGTTGATCGAACGGCTGTTATACGACAGGCTGCTTCGAAGCCCTGTAAATACCTCATTCTTATATTTATTAAGAGATAATCTAATCAACTGCTTTTTGTGTATCATCTTAAAATTGGTATGCATGTTGTAAGACGGGTTGTTCCAGACCCCTATAAGCGTATGCTATCACAGTATCAGTAAACAGAACACATTTAGTAAGGAAAACAGCCATCTTCCAATTATATCTTCAATTCTGCGCACACGCGGCCCCACGTAGCTGTTTGAAATCAAACCTTTATCTTATCTTCGTCAACGGCTCATTATAAAGCTCAGGTTACTTTATATTTTTAAATGTCGCTGCCTATGCCGTCTGTATGGGAGACAAAGTCTCTATGCTTGACCCTACGATACGAACGTTCAAGCCATGTGTTACATTGCACATCTGCCCCGTGTTAGACGAAGAGCTCATTTGAGATTATTCATTGGTTTCGTAGTGGCATGCCGTACACGGTTCAGAATCGTCGAAGTCTTCGAAGGATAGCAATGACCCCGAACAAAACGGGAGTAACGTCTTATGAAAGGAAAATAGTATTATCTATGATTTTGTCGATATAAACTGTTTACGAGAGAACTTACTTCAAGCATAAGCCTATACACTATAAGTCTTTCCCATAGCTTTCGATAATCTCTACTAGTGTACAGCAGCAGCACCTTTCACGTAAGAGGTTAATTAATTTACCTTGTAGTGACGCATTGGACATGTCGGCGAGAGCGTTCAGCCTTTGACGATTTGCACACACAGTTTATGAGCGACGAGGTAAAGCGTCTCTATTTTGAGTGTTGTTGATCTCTATTCCGCCTTGTCGTTAAGAAATAACTAGGGGTATGCTGATGACATAGATTAATGTTGCGGAAAGTTACTATTACGCCAAATAGAGGTTGAGCAATTACGTCATTCCTTAGGATGGATACTCGAAGGCTAGGGGCGCAATAGGCGCATGCATATGATTAAAGCGCTGAGTAAAAGAGGTAGTAAACATTAGAAAGTCGAACCCAGCTCGTCAGGTCACTGTTACCTATTGCTAGAAATGGAACTACTTTTACATGCTGTGCAGTTACAGAGGTAATATGAAAGGTTCGAATCGAGACGGCCCATATCCGAGAAGGCGTATGATAACTAGCCGATTTTAGATACTATATATATATATATATATATATATATATATATATATATACAATATGCCTAGTTCTGAAATATGAATATTGCAAGGTATTCAACCATGTCTTATTATATTTTAAGCTTCAGAACCGATATTGTAGACTCATTTTGGATCAGATAATCTTCTTTCAACTTTATAGCCTAAACTTGAATCCGGACGTTTTAGATACTTCTGCCAGGTTAACTCATTGAATTATTTTTTTCACTGCTACCAATGTCTAACCTCAATTTCCAGATTTCGGCATGAACATAACATAAGGGCAACGACTGAACAGGGGTCAAATCAAGGCTGACGTAACGTAATAATAATAATTAAATCGAACTTTACTTAGTGTGAGCAAATAATTGCTTATTATCTTCCTTTCATTGAAACAAATAAACCTGCAGCATACGGTTCAGTCTACATAGGCCCTTCTAGGTAAGGTTAGGCCATATAAATTCAACTTACAAGATGACACAATGCGTTAATATTATTAGGCGTTATAGATTCCACAAGAAAAAAACTCAAATAACACAGTTCTGGCATGAAAGATGGCCCTTTAGTCGAGGCCATATGCGTACGAACGAAATACGTGCTTTGGTTCATGCCCAATCGAAAATTATTGATGTACTGTCTCCTGTTCTTTTGTTCGTTTGTCGTATAATAATAAGTTGTGTAAGTATACCGAAGGGTAATTTTTATCAAACTACTTCTTAAGAGGAGCATTCATTTCGTATGAGCAAGTCGAGGAAAACAGTTAAGCGGATTAGGCTTCACCACGAAAAGCCTGAGTAGTGGCAGCAGCATGAGCCTAAGCAGGACCATGTGTGAATAGGTCCATGGCAGAAGATAAACAGGAAAACAGAATTATTACTGGGCTAAGGCCAAGTGGCGCCGAACCAACCTGGGATGAAATAGGCGGTGAGCTGTTGACCGCTCGCTAGCAATCAGAACGCAGTATCACGCTTGGGTACATCCTGTGATAATCGCCTATAAGCCTTTGTACCTAGCATGCAAGCGACATACGCCGAACGCTTGGATATATTACAGAAGTGATGAGATCGAGCGTCGGAAAAGATACCCGACGTATTGCAGAGCTGTACAAGACTACCTGAATTGAACAACATCAGTAATGAATACAAATATTAAAGAATAGAACCAAAGAAGGCTATCCTGAGGAAAGCAATAGAAAAAAAAAAAAGGGCGGGTCTATTGGATCTCTCGATACAAAACTCGCATATATCTTACTTCAATTTGTAATTGACTAGTAAATCTAAAAAAAAAAAGATCAAGCTCCATAGTGAACCATTACAATTTTATATTTGATGACTAATCATACACACCGAAGGTCAAGTTCAACGTAGCCGTTATGGTATTTTTACGTATCAAAAAATGTGTGCTAATAAAAAGATGGTTTTTTATCCCATATTTGTATGGATGTGCTGAATAAGGGTTTGTTTTAAATGAATCTAAAATTGATCATTCCAGAATTAGTGGTCAGCATTTCAAATAAGGATGCCATTGTGCGGCCACATGATATATAAAGAATCGGGCAATAGCTAAATAGCAGTAAAATTCGTTTCTTTATTGAAAAAGATTTCGGGCAAGCGGTAGTATTTTATAATATGTTGGCTATTGCTTATGTCTTGCCTCGATTATGATATACACGGGGGACACAAAGGATTCTGGCGTTTTTATCAAACATACAAGTTATATCGCTTCAGAAATATACTGCAGCTCTTACGCGACCAATCAACTTAATTACGCTTGACAATAATTTAAGTAAAAATAAATCCTACAGTGCCTCAACTTCGCAAACGGTCCCTACACACCACGCCCTACAAAATGTTATACTAACAATTAATTAGGATTTTAGTTAACAATTCGGCTCCATATCGGATCTTTAGCTGAAGGTAAGGCTTCTGCAAGAGAACTCTGTAATTTTCTCTATAGACCTTTTAAATTTACAAGGACTCTTTGATTCGGTCGCCAATGTCGTTAATCATTGAATCTTCTGTTCCGTCTAACCAAAATGGACGTCAGATTGAAACAGAAGTCTCTTTGTACCATATCTGTGAAATTTCTACGAGAATACAAGCGCCCTACTAGCCGAAATCCTCTATAGGATATATACTACATATAAAATATCATTTAAATGTTAAGGGTACGCTAATGCCACGCCTGCGCTTAGTTGAGTGTGAGGTACACTGGAATACGTCGAAATACTTCGAAAGGCCACTTAAACAATCCTACATTTCAAAACAATTACGGGTAGAAGTCCGTGGCTAAAAGAGTGTGCCACAATTGAGCAATAGACAAACAAAGACAGGTCATTTGAAATCAATTAGAGTATTTTCGGGGGGACGTGGGTACGATAGAAGACAGTAGTTGAGAGCTAAGCTTCTGTGGTTTCGTAATCTTGTATAGAGACTTCAAAAAATAGCGAAAATTACAGGCTGCCAGCGGGATACACCCGAAAGAGAGAGAGAGCTTTAGACCAACACACGTTTCACAAATAGAAACATTACCTTTGCTTAAATATTATATACCGATTCACTTGTGTGCGTGGTAGGACTGGAAGTGGCAACCTAAGGTAGTTTCAAAAAGCAGATCAGCTAGAGAAAATTGAAGAAAAAAAGGCTTAATAATGCTTGGCAAAAAAGGCCAGACGCCATAATTCCTAGCCCGATGCCTCTGAAACATATACACAGTTTACGACTATTTATTAATATAGCTGACCTTTGACATACGACGTGGGACAATGTCTCTTGACGACTCTCAAGTCTTGACAGTCGTTTATATAGAGAGGAAGTGAAACGTAATAAAGCTGACAGTGGAAAAAATGATTCTAAGTAACTAACTCAGACTATCAAGCAATGCGTCTCTAGCTTTTTTTTTGCCTGCAACATGCCAGATTGTGAAATTAAAGCAGTATATAGATTTTATTGCGACGTTTCCAAAGATATTTTCATAAATATGTGAACATATAAGGTGACTATGTAGTCTGAAGAGAAACCTCCCATAATGGTGGTGTTTTCAGGACCATGAAAGTGACGGCAAGAATACCCCATTACAATTGATAGGTATTAGGTACAATACTGGCACAAGGGACGAGTTATCTTATAGATTATTTGGCTCCTGGGTAGCAGTCGTTACGCGAAACATTTCAAAAACATCAACTCTTTATGGCGATGACGCAAATTCTAATGATGTTTATCAATAAGAAACAGTGCTGGTCGAGGTAATGACCTAAATACTTCTGCAATTTATTTTGTAGCTGTTCTTGCAGAACAGCTAATGAAAAACTAACTTAAAATATATTAGTGTAAAATATTTATCAAGGTCAGATCAAACAAGTTAACTTTTGCCTAGAGCATACCTTTTTAGGTTTAGAACGATTTCAACTATTCTACAATGTGACAAAACAAATTAGAAATTAAACATATTGTCTCTTATCGAAAATCATGATTTCAATTGGACTTATTGGCTACTTGAGAATTTCGTCAAGAGTACCGAAGAGGTATCAGCAAAGGAAATATCTATTTTCATCATTACATGTTTGCTGACAATCTCCTATACACCTAATGGTAGCGCGTTAAACGCCGTCAAGCAATTTCATATTTCGCCTGCGTATGGCACATATCAATAGCGATTCGTACCTACATTTATATAGAAAAACTTACTCCCTGCCATTTAGCTATGTTCATTGCCAATAGTTTTCAGACAGAAGCCGATGAGGATGGTCCGGCCAATACGTATGGCGTAGCCTCTTTTGTTGTCAGATCAAAGCTGTTGAAATAATCGACAAGTAATGGAGTACAGGAGAGCAAATAAAATCAGTACTATCAGCAGAAGCGCTACGGTTCCGAACGTATGACTCGCATCCGTTCTACACAAACGCTAAGCATTAAAGCAGCACCCTCCGACCCTCTAAGGCAGATAGGTATGTGCATATATAGAGGAGGCCGAAGCACGATTGATGATCCAAAGTAATTCCGTAATAATTCGTTCCCAGAAACTCCGGAAAGCGAAGCGGTTATACCGGTTATACCTTTACATTGCAACAGCTACCTAGGGAAGAATATGCGATATTTACTGATTTTACGTTTTTACTACACAGCACGTAATGTGAGGTGCGGATGGACACATGGAAACATCGTAAGGTGGTAAACAAGGTGAGCATGGTATTTCGCAGCTCCAACAATGCGAGATTATCTGTATTCGTGTTTAAACATGTACAGCAAACGTGTAACGATTTCAAGATCCTTTATCACTATAGGCTATTAAGGGTATGATAAGATAAGCTTTGATTAATATCTCAGTTACTATGCGTATCAGCTTTATTCTTCTTTTACAGATTTAGTGGTAAATAGGTCATACGAAAGGCCACACGTTTCCACCGCTCAATGCAGCGCCACAAGAATCTTATGAAGTCAGCGTCGAGAATCACAATGGATTTTTATTGCAGCTGCAATTAAAGTCTCTTCAGTCAGTACCGTGTCATCACGTTCTTGATCATCAGTTAGTCTACATCCACATTATCAGCCGATGTCCGTAAGATCGGCGCGTAAAATTCGTAATACGTATAAACCCCCACCTAAAACGATGAGGCGAAAAAAGCTAATAGTATATATCCACGCGGGTGCTTGAAGTAGTCATCGTTGTATTTATAGGAGTAACGATCGTCGACATCGTCGTAATCGGTGGCTCCTAGCAGAAGCATCCACGGATAGTAATGGCATTGGCCAAAAATGGGTTTCAGAGACTTGCAACCAGAGCAACAGGGCTAGTTGCCCCAAATCCGACCTCACTCAGCTTTCATACAGTTGTAATTGCATGCATATATATTGCTATTTGGTTGCCGTGTACATGGCTAGACATGAGACGTCCGTTTGTATACTGTGCGCTGAATATAAGCGTCGCTTGTTGGTTATGAATGTTACTTGTCGCCGTGTGGTGTTACCGCTTCCGCTCGAAACGCCCTCGCGCCGCAAGCGTCTCCTACGGTGTCTGCTAACTTAACGTCTTTCTTGAGCGGCGCGACGAGTCAAACGATGGTTGCATCCTCTAGATGCTGCTGCTGCTGTCGACTCGGGGGGACCCACCCGCACCTGGGTCAGCCCACTTCATTTGCTTCCCTTTGCACGGCTCCTGTTTTGCATCTCTGAAGCTCGTAACACCTCGCTAGCGCTGTCGTCATTTCGTGTGCCTCTGCTGCCACTAACAGCCGTGAATAAATAGTAAAAAATCATCTGCAGGATCACTTCGCCATGGGCTACCTTGAAAAGACGACACGAGAAAACAGCGGAAGACTTGCCCCATGAATGCGTAATTCTAACTTGACTTCACAGGATATCGCGAAGGCGCTCCGGGTGTGACGTTCATTGAAGTTTTTCAAAGTCGATACGACGGTATGCCGCGTGCCAGAAGCAACGTTCACGCCCAACCACAAACAAGTAGATTGTGAATACTGACACGGGGAAACAATTTCTCAAAAAAAAAAAAGTTAATTGAAAAAGAAGGAAAAGTACTATATGTATGAACAACGTTGCATCTCATTCGAAGTTTCGAAGAGATCAACACAACCAACCACAGTTGCACACATGTGCAGATCTATATAATTATTCGGTTTTTTAAGTTTAAAAAAATGTAGGATCTTTATGCCAACGTGAAATCCTATTTGACTGTGCATAGATTTTACAAGAACTTTTTTCTTTAAAAGTCGATTGTGCGAAGCTAAGGTGGTCATAGTCACTTTTTGACTGGGCAGGTCTATTTAAGGAAGTTCGAGATAAAATTCTGCTTTAGAGCAGGTGAGTGTCAGCGATGGCAAATTGTTATTAAGCTATCGATGTTACACCGAGAATAGTTTTAAAGACTTGTTTATTTACACATTAATATGCTACTTCCGTGCCACTTGCACGTTCTCCATCGAAGAGGCGTCTATTAAGCTTTTAGAGGGCGCCAAAACATCTCTTACCCAATAATTTCGGTCTAAGCCTAAAATATAGTAAAGCGTATGATACATAGAGAAAAACCCGTTTTTATGTAACGTCACAGGTTTGCTCGTAATATGTATTTTTGTCAAAATCTTGTTTTCAATTACTCTTCTCCCGCTCCCCAAGTTCTTATCTTCTTTTTTTGGTGTGCGGTGCAAAATGTAAGCCCAGACGAAAAGATTTGCGTTTTAATTTTAATGATATGCTTTTAACGATAGCACGGGTATAATGGACGTATGATTGTAACAAGCTTCAGATTAGTTTAGTCTCATACGCCTTAATCCATGGATGAGGTTGTAGGACACAAGGAAGTCATAACCTAGCGCATGTAGCAGGTAATCTTTTGTGTGTCGAAAATTTATATGGGACTCGTTGGGTCACCAAGACGTTATGCGTAGAGTGTTTTCATCGAGAAGGTCCAATGTTGGTCCAACTTGCGCTCAGATCTGTTTGTTTTCAGAAAAACAAGCTCTGAAAGTTCAATATAGCTTCTGAACATAGTTGATGTCCTTATTGTAAGGCTCATAATTAAAAACGACTCAAATATCAATCGTATAACCCGTCCCTTTTGTGTTTTTGCTATTTTAACTGAACATCGATTGTCTGACACAACATGACATATTCACTTCTATGTACATACACGTATAATAGCCGATTATGTACAATGAAGGACGTGTTTTCCTTGCGCTGTCCGACAATATCGCATGTTACTGTGATTCATAGGTGGAAACAAAAATGTAATCCCACTGTATACATACTAGCCTGGGTCGCGTCCATTGCCTTAGATGTGCGTGGTCCGTCATCTCTCAGGGTTTGTAGTTTGCGGCTCGATATGCTCACTTGAATCGGCCTATCCATCCATGTACGTCTTCGTATAGATGGTATACTTTATTACTAACGCACCGACAAGGTTATAATGATAAACTCTTGCCGTGCGGCAGCATGATCTGATCGATCGACGATCATATAGCGTGATTTGATCGTCGATATTATAGCATTGCTTGCAGCGACCTAAATTAGAGTTGTTGTCGTATGTTTTGCGTCGTATTTAGAACAACGCGATAAACCACCCCGTCGCTTCAGGGTTCATACGCTACCACGAACTCAAATATCGTCTGATCTGAATTTGCTCGTTAAAATGCTTCATACGACCTCAGCTTTCGCCACAAACCCAAGTGTTGCTCTGGCTAATTGGCGTTCGTTAATAAAATTATCATCTAGGCCTAAAATTACACGTACAAGGTAACGTCATGGCGGCATAACTACATCCCTCGTTTCTGTATGCGCGTGGAGACGTATAATAATCGTTCAATTTTGGCAAGTACCGTTCCAACTGATCGCGTTTACCAGGTCATAAATGACATGGGTTCGTGGGCTGAAAAAAAATGGGCAACATTAATCTACGTTGCTTACGGTGCTGTCTTGGACTGTCGGAAAGATATGCTATGTGCAAACTTGCGATATTTCTATTATTCTATCATGCGTTTAAACATCGATTCAAATCGTTTTTGAAAGGTTACGTTACGTACAAACGCAAAGCTTGCACAATGGATTGATGCTCTCTTTGATTTCCTTGATTTTTTTCTGGTTCATATGCGTGAAAATATGTTATTTAGGGTTTAATAAAAAAAAAATAATAACTAAAAAAAGCAGCTTCGAAGTCAAGCCCGATTATCGACTACAGATCGGTCTAGCCGAAGCTAATTTGATTTCTATTAAAGATTACGCGCGATCCCAAGACAGGGTCTCTAACAGCGCTTAATATTAATTTCACCAGCTACGATGGTCCATATTTTTGATTCTACACATTCCTCAAGGTGACTAACTAAACACAATTCCGTTGTTCCGGTAGCGTCTTTTTTATCGCAGCCATTTCCTCGTTTAAACGAAGTTAGCGACCTACGGCGAGGCTTACTCATACGCTATTACTTGACCCGCACGACGCTGGCTAACGACAGATACTTTGGCGATCTATCCATCTGAACGTGTGTGTAGATATCTAGAAAACTCCATAGTGGTATTGCTATCCGCGTGTGGCGGCCTAGCGCTGATTGATGGAGAAAAGGGTCTCTAGGGCGTCATCTGGATAGTGGCAAGTTCCAAGCCAACATGACAGCCTCGCGCCGGTAGCGAATGTACGCGAACGCTGAAATCCACCATCACTAGTAGCAGGACACTACAGGTGTTTATTCAAAACATCGATAGTGGGCGTACGAAGGGGCGCGGCTATTTGCGGTGAGATATGGGGCAATTTATGGAGTCTGATGTGACCATAACAACGGATCGCGTCACTTTATGGCGACTTATTGAAGCTATCACAGGTGCAATTAGACGGCTTCAGGTTCATACGTACTTTGTTAGATTACGGAATTCAGTTAGAAACAACGAAAAATTGTTTCGTTTGCCAATATGATTTGTATGCTAATGAGAAAAGTAAGTACGAAGAGCAATCGGTATAGCTAGCTTAGCTTAGCTTAGCTTAGCTTAGCGAATAAATTCGCCGGTACTGCTGTCAAATATCTATGAATAATTAATTCCAAAACTAAAGTGGAAAAATCAAATATAAATTTCATACGTGATTTAATGGTAAGCTTTGAGCTATGCTAGAGGCAATAAACGGATGATAGATCGGTAAATAAATACTTTGTTAACGTGTGTCACGTTATGTTGCTGATTCAAAGAAGGGGGGCCTACTCCCCACAGCAGATCGCTAGCTCAATTCCATGCGGTTTAACTGTTACGCCCGATTCGTGGAATCGCCATGGACCATTAGCAATTATGTTTACTAGCTACGTATTTCATATTCATCCAGTCTTCTTTTAGAAGCTCCCATGATCTCCTTCCAGAAATACTCCTTCAGCTCAATAATTACAGCGATCGCCTGGATCACATCACCAGCGCCTTGCGAACAAAATCCTTCAGATTTCTACTGCGGGTCGACCAATAATTTTTAAACGGCCACGTCGTCTGCCGTTTCGTACTGGTTAGTTGCAGTCTTATACAATTACTTTCGAAAATTTATTTCAGGCTTGATTAGTACCAGTTTTTTTACCGTTAGGGCCATACTCTACTACTGAAAACAAACCTAGGGTTATCGCGTCCTCAGTTCCCTAACTCTGTCACCGCTGTTTTCACCGAGTTGAAAATCTGTCTTTATTTTATGTCAATCAGAAACGTCTTCCCCACGCTTCATGATAATGCGAAATAGCCTTAGTTCGCTGATCGGATCTACTCCATATGAGTCGTTATTAAAACTAAATCTACCGACACTTTTTTTTATACCTATTCCTATGCCATTGATTTCTGCCGCACCTGGTCAAATTAGCTGATCCTTGACTATTATTATTGTTTCTCTAACTGGATGTAGACTTTTTCGGATGCGTTAAGTTTGGTCTGATAGCTTTTAAACATGAGAATTTCAGAAAAAAAAATTGCGAAGGATCAAGTTGATCGGTAGTGGTACGTTTCCTGTTAATCTATGCATAATACGTAATGTCGTTTGCCTCGGTGTATCTTCCAACTGCTCATAGTTAGTCTTGGGCACCGCAGAGTACCACAAATGCGAATGCCGTAGCATCGTCTCGTATGCACAATCCTAATTGTCTTATCGTACGACCCTCGTACAATGCAGGACACCTTATTTCATACTTTACGGTTACTATTGTGTTATTCAAACTAATTTAGGCAGCCACTTGTATGCTTCCAGATGGAATCAATTTAAATCTAATAGCAGATTTTTCAAGCCTAAATGTATTCATTGAAAAACCGTTAGTGAATACTATTTACGTCTGAATAACACGGAGTAAGTCTATAGCACTTTCGTTTGAAACTTTTACCCTAACGACGGCCTTATCTTATCCGAGGTTAATAGGTCATATTCTAACCGAACTGGGTCGCAAATTAGAGAAACATCTTGACGAGTGTTCAATTCAGTCGACGGTGATGATCTAAACTAACAACTATAGATGAAATACAATAATGTTCCCATAATAAATAATAAAGTTCCCATAATAAAGTTCCCATAAATATACTTACTTGGTGGGTGGGTCATCCGAATACGAGTAACTAGATGTGGGCATGCCTATACCTCTTATATTTCCTACACGTAATGGACGTAAGAAATTTGACAAAGCGCTTCGTTCTTTGTTGATAATCATGTTTTTTTTACCGTGAAAACCTTGCTAGAATACAAAAAAGGCGTTTTTCTATCTCCCTATTTAAGTGATAGGGGGCACGACAGCTGGGCGCAATTCTCATTGAGCAGCAAGCTCTTCTGCTGCTTCTACAGCAGCAGGTTGTTGTCCTACAAACGCCAGAGCCCTCACTATCGCCTCAGTCAATCATCGTGATGGTGGGTGGTCAAGCGCCTATGGTAACTTTCCTGCAAGACAATCGGGGAATGTAATGGGGACGCCTAAATAGAGCGAAGGAGGGGCTGAAAGAAGAGGCCAGTGGCTCCAGAGGTTATTTTTAATGGTAGTACTTTCACGTGTCGGTAAATAAAACGATTCGTTTATGGACGTAGCGATCAATTCAGTGTAGAACATAGTCTGCCAATTCGGGTTCATTGGCCCCCGTTGCGGAAAGGGAGCATCATATGTGGACCATCTGTAGAGCAGTTGCTGCCAGTGATAGACCAATGGGAAAAAAGTGTGTCGTTGTTTTTGCGTTTTCAAATACGGAATCACAATTCATCAGCGAAAAGTGGCTTTGTCTGGGTTATCTGAGAAACCAACTTTCAAAACTGCTCACTGCGTCCCAGAACTTCAGCTTCGTCGTTTCCCTCTATCTCTTCGTAGGCTGTTGTAGTACTAAGTGACCCTTCTAGATAGTACTTCGTTCTTCGAGATGACATGAAGCAATATTGGAAAAGAGCTAAAGCTGAGGTGAAATAGATGCTCGTCTGCTGTTACTGTATAAAGGCATTGTTTCTAGCGGTCTGAGTTAACAACTTATCAACTCCTCTGTCAAGCCTACCATACGCAGATGTTTCTTTTGTGCAGAAAACGGCCAGTATTTTATGAGATGATGTAATTGGCGGCAGGCAGTATGAACGTTGCACTTCTGTTTTGGGTTATTAGTGACATTTGGCCTGATTGAAAAATAATTTCACCTTTCTCGGGTTATATAGTTCGTCCCCGCGGTTTCGTAGACACGGTTTCCCCAGTCCTTTTTTCTGTTCGCTTTACTGTGTCGGGCTAATATTTAGTGATCTTTTGACACGAGTTAATTCAGCTCTTCATCGAATCCGTCATCATTTATTTGTTTTCATCGATGTCCACATGTGCGTAGGGACAAGCATCTTCACAGGAAGCCGAAATCAATGCCAAAACTATAATTAAGACTAAGTATTGGGTAAATATTTTGGCTGGATAAGTGGATCGGGGTTCAGTGGTACTCGGCTGACGTATCAATAGCACATAGCACGTCAGAGAGTCATGTTGAAAACCAATGCTGTAATAAGTTTAGCTCTAGAATGGTTTTCTGGGACATATACTGAAGCGGAACGGCTGAAATTCGAAGTCTAAACCATCTTTCAAACATGCCAATAAACATATTTGGACTAAACAAAATCCAAACAGTGGATTCCTAATAAAACTAACATCAATAAGGCCGATTTAGGCGCAAGCATGTGTAGTTGAGGTGCCTAATAAAAAGACAAATTCATCCTTCTCGTTCGTTGTAATTAGACCTAAACTGCTACTTTTATTTAACAATACATTATTGTTTTTTGCAGGTAACATTGACTGTTTATGCGGAGTTTACGCTTTTAAAATCTTGGATAAGGTGTCACGGTCGATATTGACCGTAAGGATTGGCGATATTTCTACTGGATCAAAATGGCTCTCGCGATTGTTGTATGCTTCTCCGCACACATGTTAAACAACGCCAAAGCAAATCTCGCTATTGGCTGCGGCCTATTAAATTCGTCCGTACGACCAGAAACCTCTCATGATTAAGGACGAGTCAAAGCTGGCGAAGACAGGTATAAATAAGACGTCTATGAATCTCTTATCGACGCGACCGCTGACTAAAGCGGGTCACGAATATATTGGCAAAAGGCGCCACCTATTTTGTTTATGATAGGTTTAGGAAAACACCTTGAGAAGAGCGCCTTTACATAATGGTATCAAGCTGTAACTAACGGAAAATGCACCTAATGGTACGACATTTGTTGTACATAGCTGAATTCGTGCTACTTTTTTAATGTTTTACATTTTCCTAACACGTTACAAGCCAATTATAAATAAGATTAATAGTATTTGTAGAGGCAAAGTGGAATAGTAAGTGTCCTTGTACCTCTGCAACTCCTTGTTTTAATGCAGTTATCAATGCATTTGGCGATCGATATGAAATTTTGCTATAACAAAATTGGCTTTTCAAAGATTTGAAAGCCTCCGTACGCAGAAACGGTCTATTGGTAAACACAAAAGTGGTACGCGCTACGCGATATTCTATTTACTAACGTTTGCACAAATGCAAGACATGAAGGAAAAAAGAGGGAGTCTGGCCAAAGGAAACGGCATGCAATAGGCTCATTCGAGGTATAGCAAAGCTTTAAAATTACTGTTCTAACACTGAGTTTGTTGTGGGTTGACGGAGAAGCCTAGGCGGTAATCAATTAGGAGCGCTGGAGAGGGCCTAACCCAGCAGCGAAACATTCCATCACCTTGAAAGCTTCATAGGGTTATGACAGAGACTAGCGTAATGTCTATCCACTTATTTGCTACAATTGTAAGTTCATTCTTTCCGGTCACTCATTTACGCAGCCTGCAGCTATTGTACAACGTCCGTGATGCTTACAAATTCCGTATGAACTCACAACTGCATACGCTGATTCTAAGTTTAGCTATATTTCGTATACTCTAGCTATCTTACAATACTGAAAAATTTAAATCGTTTAAATTGGCCTTGTCAAAGGTAATCCTATTGCTCAGCTTTATTACTGAAACAAAATATGTATCTTTATTAATAAACTATAATTCACCCAAGCTCTTTAAATTGTAGCTCGATTAATGCTAATTAAACGGAAATTACGCAATAAGGTAATTTTAAGCACGCAATTGATTGCGAATCAGAGCAGACAGCCCTCCACTCAAGCCAAATAACCCACAGGTCTATCGTCAATACAAGAACCCCATTAATGAATCATACGTAAAATGAACAGAGTCAGTTACGTTGGAAATTGCTGCCCTAATGCTGAGATTGAGGCGGTCTAATTTGTACAATATGAATTTACGTCATTGTCTTTGTTTTTCCATGAGGAAAACAGCTGAATGAATTTTTTTATCGAGTTGCGGACAGCCATTGTGGAGAATTTTATGGGCGAGAGCGTAAATGTGGCTACCATTAAATTTTTCGCACTTTATCTACTCATACGTTTTCTTAGCCAACGTTTCCTTTAAGCAGCACGACGCAAGTAGGCTTGTGCAAGTAAACCTACAATATCCACAGCAAACCTATTCCAGGACCTTTTTCTAGCTATGTGGGGAAGTCTCTACCACGGACAGGATGTCCACATCATGCCACCTATTCGTCCTATTTTACTTGTCCTAAATGTCGGTAAAGTCAGGTCATCGTTTCGATGTAAACGGAAATGGCATGTGCACGCAACACCGATAGCCATGTTGCCATCTGACTTAATGAACGATGACGCATTTGCTACACCTATTTACAGCCCTGTTGTCTACAACGGCTACTGTCCAGATAATTATTTCTGCTGGTCACCATGGTCAGGCAAAATGAGCGAGAGAAATTATGTCTGGTCACGATGAGATAAGCGTAGAAGCATGGTAACTTCCCCTGCTACTGGAAGTCCTTATGGCTTGTTCTACCTGTAACAAATCCTAGTTTCATCACTATCTCATAACTCACATGCTACGCTACATTCGCGCCTGACTTGTTAGCTATTTTATGGCCCTAAATGCATAGTTTTTGGTATACACGCAGGCGTTTCGAACTAATCGTTTCTATCATGCTTCACATCTGCGTTAATAAAAATCATTTTGCCTGTACTTAGTTTATTTCTTATAAGTCAATAAGAGTGCCGGTGGAAAAACTGCCCTAACTTCAGTTGGAATAGAACTTATTTTACGACAAGCAATATCAACTTCATGGAAAAGACCGGGCCATTCCCGTAACACACCGTATTGTCCGCAACGGCTACGCATAGCGGGTAAGTGTATATGACTTATCAAGCCACTATCTTCGGTGGAAACTAATTCTGAGAAAAAGACCGAGGGGCATTTATCTATTGGGTGTACTTTTACTTCGCTTTAGTCGAATGAGGAGAAGTGGGTAATAGAATAAGCTGAAAGCAAGTGATATGGCGACAGCTGTCCATAGTTAAATGTTTTTTTTTTCTCTACGCATATTGAAGATGGGCGGGTTCAGCTTTTAGGAGCACACGTGACTGATGGCTTGAACTTTTTTTTTATACAACCAGAAAATCGCATAACAAAATTGCATTATAATCAATTTAACAATTATTTGAGTTCACACTAGAATTGCTCATACGCTTTTCCGCTAGGAAACCTTATCATGTACTAAGTGGAAAACCCTTTCTTTTTTTTATTACACGTTTATTTTTGATGTTAGTTAGTTAGTTAGTTAGTTAGTTGATGATAGTATTTAAGGATAATTTTCAAAGCATTTGTAAGGCTGTTTTGTTTTACGCGGTTTTGCAAATACGCAATTGGCTAAATAACGTTATATACTCGTGTTTCTGCATGAAGATTTATTTAGCTCGCTTAACGAAATATATGGGGTTTCGAACTCGGACCTCATGGACATTGGTTGGCACCAGGCTTTGCCTGGATACATTAAACGGTGCTAAAAATTATAGACACTTTTCAAAATCAATGGATGTCGCAAACATGGGCCAAATTTTGCAACTGTCAAATATCACACCGAAGAGCTCGTTACATATTCATATTTCCAAAATACGGAAACATGCTCAATGTGATCGTTTAGTATGCAGTGAACTTCACTAGTGAATCCCTCATATATTTGCCATGTAGTAAAGCACTTCAATATAGCTAAGTCGATCCTCTTGAGCACAACGCTAGGCAGAGGCGTACGTCTTGTTCACATACAGGTTGAAAACTTTAGCTTCCTGTTTATTATATTTAATGTATAATACAATGCATAACACTGGTACATTTTGTGTGCCTTGATTAACAAAAGCAATCGCTCATTCTATAACAATGTTGCCTCAACCAAATTTATCAGATCGAAGATGCGACGTCGTAAGGTTCTAACTTGTTACCAAAGTGCGTGATGGACTCGTTGTGTGATTGATAGCCGGTTTGCCAAGTAACTCGAAACGTCAATGCTTAGAAACTGCGTAAAAAACTGAGTTGAACTCGGTCCTGATTTTGTCGTCGTCTTACCATCTACGTGTCAAATAATATTGATTCGTGGTCGAGCCTTCCTCTGTGGCCATTAGCATGTGGTAATGTGTGGTAGAACTTTCAATTTGTTGACCTATTTGTTGCCGTATTTTCTGAAGAGAGCGGTCGCTAACAGTTGGTGCTCCGAAACTTATGTTACTTAGTTATCTGACCTCTTTATGACTGGCATTGCAGATTATTCAAAAATCCATGTCAATTAGAATACTAAGAGCTCCCGATATATACATGTAATAACAATTACTTTCATTGGCTTTACCCGGGACGATCCGAGTTGCATCTGAAATTATCAGTGTCAAAAATTACTTGACGCCATAGGCGCTTTTCCGAACTTGCGTATTTTATTGTCCAGCTATGTGTCCTGAGAAGTAGGCTATTTATATCATGTTTTTTTTTTTCGTTTTTAGAAGCTCATGAAATGTAAGTAATAAGTTTTACTGTACATTACAAATTGAGGCCACCTGAGGTAATTAGAAGTTTGTACATGGACTACGAATCCCAACGAAGACAGACACGTAAACAATTTGGATTTTGTTTGAATATAGTAAAATAACGCAATGTATTGCTATCTAAAACTGTCTAAAATAACGTTATACTAGAAATTATCGTATGATAGGAAGTTTCAGTTAATTGCCGGTTATGTCCTCGTAAGCCAATAATAATTTTGTCTCAGTTATTTTATTTTGTAATTCATATAAAGTTCTTCAAAGACAGACGAAACCAAATTGTGGATTGACCGGTATGTATTCACGTCGTCTGCAAATTTAGTTAGTTACCCTTTGATGCTTAGTAAATTAGGGAAAGTCCGTAGTTAAGGGATTAATAGAAAACCAGTCGACTGATGACTTTGCCTGAAACGCTTTCCTTGGAAATCGTTTACGAACATCACCGTACTATATATTCAGTGGTTGTTAACGTTAACGAAAGATGTACGAAGGATACGAGAAGATATTACAAATCAGAATTACATCGGCGCTATGGGAAATCGTCCCTAACAGATATCGATCTAGCCAAGGAGGACAAAAAAAAACTGAATCTAACTATAATAAGTTATTAAAAGCGTTAGTGAGAGACATGATCGACCTTACAATTCCGTGCCAATTTTTGCACTTTCCCATCTGCCTGCCTATAGCCATAATGTTGCTGACAGGAAGAGTTTGGGGCAAACGTCTTCATCGTGGGGTCACGCTTCCTTATTTCGGTTGGCAATGTCCCAGTGACCTTGCTCATGAATGTAGTAGTGAAGGTGGTCCGCATGAGCGATTTCTCCGAAATCAGCCACCTGGGCGCAGTGCCTTTGAAAACATTGCCTCTACAGAATCAGCACAAATTCAAAGCATATGTTAATGCTTTGTAAGTCAATTCCATAATCAAGCAGCGACCGTGGACTTCCGACACATACATTTCTTCAACAGTATTTACAAACGATAACAATATTAATATGCACGGTCACTACTGCACGTGTGGAAGTCATCGATTTTATATCTAAGCGATAGGTGCTATTAGCTGATTTAAAAATCATAGTTCCTCTAATGATGAGCAAGAGTGACCAACGTATTCAGTAACAACTAACGAGGTGTAACAGTAATGTGTTCGAATAAATTTTTCGAGGCCACAATCACTGTCGATGTTCCTTTTCAGGAGATAAAGCAATAAAAATGATAATAATTATGTATAGAGGATTTGCCAACGAAGTTCGATGCTTGGCATCGGCTGTCAAGATAAAACACGGTACAATAAGCTTACGCACAATTGGCACTTATAATATGAACTCGTCATTGGACAAAGACTGTCTTTGGGACCCAGCACAGGCGGAGAACTAGCCGAAAACAATTGTATTGTAGATGCCCAATTTTGACTTTTGTTGAAAAAAAATCTTCATTTTCCGAGAAACTCTCACTTCCGATCAGATAAGCCAATTAGATGAATTAAGGTTTTTTTGCGATTGGCAGGAAGGGGCTCTGGAAAGGCCCCCCAGTCTAAACAGAAAAATGATAGCTGACAAAGTTCGACATATGAGTTAGGCTTAGGTACTTGCAATGGCGTTAGAGGCCAAGACTACAGCAGCAACTGTTGGCATCAAGCCAATCCCAATAAAATAAAGTATATCAATGAGCGCTGGGTCAGCAGGAGTTCATTAGGGATCAGAGCAGGATTAGAAGCGGATGCGTGAAGGCCATCGAAGCTTTTGCACGCTTCCTAATCTTGACTGGAATGGCGTAAGAATGACGGAAGATTAAGATGTTCCGCTCCTACTTCGATATACTAAGATTCGGTTTGCCAAATAGTAAGTTGTTTTCGGTCTAGAAAAATACACAATTGCCCTTGCTGAGAGGGACATGTCCACAGCTGTAATTTTTCACGCACACTTAGGTATGCAGTCTAGTTCTTCATCAGAAATCGTCGGAAATGGTTTATGAATATTCTATAGTACACGCCACCTCGCTCAGTGCACCGATTTAGCCGCCGGTACAGCGACTCCACAAAAAAATTGAATTTAATGAATATTTTAAAAGTACGGTGCAATCCAAAAAATGTAAAGTCTTCTCATCACGACAAGGTACTAAAAATTCGGATATAGCTTAGCTTAACGTTCTGACAAATGGTAAGAACTACAGCCGATCGTTAGTCTTTTAGTTACAGATACGAGTCAAGTATTTGCCATCACCTCTCTTACGGTTGATTTATCACTCAATCGTCAGCTTTTTTGCTTCATTATTTCATCACGTATATGGTGTTTCTCGAAGTTAGACGATTGCGTAGTCAATCAAGCCATTGCCAAGATGACCACCAAATGAAACGTAAACAGACACGGTAGATTCTATACAAAGTTCCTTATACGCGGGAAATCAGCTACAACATAAATTTCAAGACTAACATGGCAGCGGCTTCTGCTGGCTGGCTGGCTGGATAACCATTTATATTATACTCGTGCTGCGAAAACGAAGAACGTTTGTCTAACAGAGAACTTAATCGGGCAAAGGTTGATCACTAATTTAATAAAATGAAATACAAAGTTTACTATGCAGTTACACAGTATTGAAACAGGTACTGTTTTAGGAGTAGAACCAAAGAAAAGAGTCGATTTAGAATAGAGTTAGGCAACGCTACTCAGGCTTCTACGCTGACGTGGCTTCTTTAAAAACAATAAATCGTTTACCTTAAACAAAGCCAAAAGTACCTATTTAGGCTTTGTTTTGGCCAAGCATACTCTCATATTGAGAAAACGTGTGTAATACCGAATGCAGAGGATCTATGTTAAGCGTAAAACGTGTATCAAAGGGGGTTACACCAAATGTATCCGACCTCCGACAAACATGTTCCAGTTTGTACCGTCTGCACGAAGCTAGCATGCACTTAACGGGAAACAATGACATTGCGCAAGGTTTCAAAGCATATTAGACAGCGTGTCTATTGGCAAATGTTGACACATTGAATTGAACACCCGAATCGGTCTATTCCAGAATATTCCAACTACTTTCAAAACAACACAGCAGCTAAGGATCATGTTAAGAAGCAAAAAAAGTCTGAAACAAGCATAGAGGTCTATGATAGTAAAAATTGATCGGCACATTTTTGTGACCGTTTTTCCTCTTATTTGTTTTCACAAAGACAAACATTGCTTTCTGGTGTACAATCTTGTTGTTTGAGAATGACCATTCTGCCAGACAGGGGCTTTGATTTTGGTTTTAAAACCCTCGTATACATTAAATAGCTTATTTTTTTTTTATATATAATATTGGCCATATTGGCCGCACATAAATACAAGCTCAGTAATTAACACAACAAGTGAATTAGTGCGCCTTAGGCCAATTTCTTTTTTCAGTCAGTTGTATATATTGCAGCATTATCATCTTCGAACATATTGCCAGGATCAGAGAAGCTGAGCTCCTGGGAACTCACCAGCTCTACGAACTTGTCCAGCTTTTCCATCAACGAGGTAAGAAGTTCTCATTAATATCCAACAGTGACACTATCAACAACAGAAAATCATTCCTTACTTCAGGGTTCTAAAGACCTAAGCTAATCGTGCAAGTTTGTGAATGAAAACGTAAATGGCTTTCAAATTGGCCAAAACGATTTATTTTTATGTGTAGCTTACCATAGACCGATTTAAGCCATCTTTTGCGTGTTAAAGGCAATTCTTGATGCTTAGGTAGGTTGGGTCTCAACACATGCGACAGTGCTTAACACAGAGTCGGAGCCCTTGAATAGCATTGATCATCGAGCGTATTTCGCAGTGTATGCTAGACGTCAATTTGACTGCTGTTCTATTGGAAGCACTACGTTAGATGTAATATGCCGATGCGCTTTTCTCCAAATCAGGACAAAACAGTTTGCCCGTTTTAGGTATTTCGCGTACCTAAAAGTGAACTTGGCCGAAATCGCTTCGATAAACATGCTGCTGAGTGTGTGCCCCTTGAGAAAACGTGGACCGCCCCAATGCCCGATACGCCCTATATCCGTTTCACGTTTCGAATTTTAAAATCGACTAGAAAAATATCTGATCGTTATAGTATGCTGATTTTATATATCGAACAAACATATGACTGGTTCGGAACAAGAAAAGAGGGGAAATCTGTCTTATCTTTGCTCAATTTGCTTGTTGTTCCAATAAGTGATTCAACAAACTAACTGCAATCTGTACAGCTTTAAAGCATTCTTCTACATATGCAGGTATGCCTCTGCAACGGTTTAAGAAGCTCAAAAGTTCGCAGGGTATATCCCTGATCCAACCCTATGACGAATCCGATAATATCGTCTATCCCATACAAAAGCTGAATAAGCAGCTACCACTTCCGTTCCTGCTTCCAATAGCCGCTAATGGACTGACCCAATTGAGAACCAGATCACCAACTCAACTATTAATGCGGAACAAAGAAATATTACGAGTGGCCCAGACGAAGTACATCGGTAAGAGCGAGTGATCGTTACTATCGAAGCAATCCCATATGTTGGAAGCACTGATGTGCCAGTGCGGGTAAGCTTGTATGAGGTTTTCCAAATTTGCCCGTAGTTGGGCTCTGTCCTTTTCCCCAAAAATAATTAAAACTTCTTCACGAGTACATGATGCGTAAAACGCATACGTGTAAAATAGTTTGACACAAGACCTGGTAAGACAGATACCAACCAATAGCTTCACAGCATGACAAAAGAATTTCAAACAAGTTGTAATATCTGTCCTGAAATTGGATTTAGGCTCTAAGTAGAATGGTGAAAAAAGTGCGCCTCGCTTAGCAGGAGTAACTACTTCCTACAAACGGCGCATAAACATGATACACATTAACATTAACGCCTAAAATTCAACGACAACCTACCGTAGTGTTTTACAACAGTATTACGTTATTTAACTGCATTTCATTTCCTCCAATGACCAAGTCGACTCAATTAGAGAAACTCCCTTTTCCGTTCTTTACAAAAAAAAAAAACCGTTATAGAACGTTATATTCTGCGATTGTCCTGAGATTAATCTCAACAGACGCACTGCTGAGTTCGAGTCTGTGTATCCTCGTTAGGTTTCGAAGCACTGAACTAGCCAGAACATAGCTACGAGTAAGTGATGCCTCAGTTTTATTGAGTATTACAAGGAAATAAAAAGAGATGTATGTTTAGTTTGAGGGTTATCGATCAAAGTCTGTCAACACCGCCTCCATATTTGTATGACATAATATAAGATGTTTTAGACTTGAAATCCGCACCTCACTAAGGTTAAAGCACGTACTTCCACACAAACTAATCGCTAAGATAAAATACAAAATATTTTGACCCAAACGTACTTGTTTTTGTGTTACATTGTGGATGCACTTTCATAGTGGATGATATCTATATTGTTAGTCTCTATAGAAAAAAAAGTACCTCTTATCCCTTTGTCGTACTTTTTAGCTGAGACAGAGTTACGTTTGTCGATTTGAAGCTTCAAATATGCTTCTGATGCTCCTCGCTTTCTAATCTGGTTTGTTTCTAAACGATTGGAACGACGGAAACGTATTTAGCGTGGCTACGTTGCAGTGACTAATTTACTTTATTCGCTAAAACTTCAGCCACCAGGGACGTTATTCCGTTAACCGACGATTGCTGTTTTACGTTAGGATACTAAAAGTTTCCGAAACAGCGTTTCGCTTATTAAACGATGTGATAAACGTTTATGAATAACATTTCTAAGAAAAATAATTGATAAAAGCATACGCGATCAATGTTGTTGGCAACGGAGTTGGACGAGCTTGCACAGTGTACATCGGAAGCGGTAATTGCTTTGTTTAATACCCGCCGGCAACCCCCACCTTCAACATATGCATTACTAATTTCAACTCAGCTGAGAAATTACAAGGGCAAAAAGGGATCTTGCAGATAGCGAGTCTTTTTTTTGTAGTTCGGAGATTTAAAACAGCTAATTCTTTATTTCACTCGAGTTACATAGTTCATGTCTTCGTAGGATTGAGCACGGCCAAAGATGATTGCCGATATGGACCAAAAAGCGTAACCCTCATTATGTGATCCTGTCACCGAGCTCTTTTTCATGCGAGACGCGGTTGCAGGGGGCAAAGAAGGCGACAGAGTAAGAAGGGCAAGAGAGGCGAACAGGCAAAAGGAGAAATCCTACAATGACATGATATGGTAGGATAGCACAGGACCAAACGGCGGCACTTCGTCACCGAGCATCGCGGCTAGTCAGCAGATTTGGGGAAGATTTGTCCTGTAGATTTTTGTTCCGCTAGCGCAAGATTTGAGAGGACAAATAGGTCGCCACTTTCGGATCCGATCACGTCCACAAGTTGATGTGGGATTTGCTGCTGTTACTATTGTTGTCGCCGACGCTGCCATGAATGCCGGCTTCGCGCGTCGATGTCGTTTGCCTGTTTGCCAAGCTTAGCCTATTTCGTGTCATGGTGCCCCTCGCCCTCTCTATTTCTCGGCATTTCCCTCTCCCTCACACTTGATCTCCCTCGCCAGCCATCTTCACACTCGGCCTTTTTGCACTTAGGCTAAAAACCTACTCCATTCTAACCTTCTTTATAGCCTATAGCCATTTTGGTATAGTGTAGTAGAACGCTGTGGCTCCTGTTTTAGGATAACTTTGAGGGTGGGCACTATACCGGCTGCGTTTCATACGTCCCATAACCCATCCCGCGATGGGTTATAAGGCGCCTCGTGTCTCGGCTTGAACTCTTTCAAGTGCCGCAAAAGACGCTTCGCGCTGCTTGGCGAAATGAAGAAAGCGATATAGACAGATTGGGAAAGCAACAAGAGGGTAGAGGAACGGCCGTTGCAAGCAAACTTCATTTGACGAAAAATGCAAAAGGATTCATTACTAATGGCTAAAACGTTCCTGAGGCTTCCTGCCATTTCAGCCAGATATAAGGGCATGTTCCTGTTACTTTGTAGCAATGAATGCTGCTAGTTCTCGAGTGGATAACTTTAGAACTTTACCGCTACCATAACTCTAATGTATCTATATATATATAGGCACTAACTAGTTTCTAATTATATGAAGCTGAATCGAATGGTGGGTGACGGTTGTCCACAGTAAGATGCATTAAATATATATATTTGCAAACGCTATACCTAACTAATCCGGCAGGTTCGTATTGCTTAAGGCATTATAATTCATGGATGCTTACTTTGATCGCTGCTATCGATAATTACAGGTATTGTTGTTTATATGCCGCATATATACAAATGGTGTAAGCAGAAATGTAGCAAAAAAGTTATTATCCTTATCGATCCGCTAAGTCGAAAATTTATCATACCATTATCATCAGACGCTCATAGGATCATCACCAGGTTCGTCCCCCACAAAAACACATCTCATATATAATATTAAGGAGCCAACAAACAACGAACGACAAAATCACCATCACTTCGAAATAGAGGAACACATGGATCTGAACTCTTTCGTGAATTACACAAGTTTTTGGAGCAAGGCACTGTCCTTACAAAATCAATAAAATATTGTAAAAGGCCTAGCTAATGTTTTGAAATAATTAGTCCGATAGTGATAAAAATAGAAAATGAGAAATACGTTGTACAATTTACAGAAAAATTGAAATAAATTACTGTTCTATTGTAAACAGTGTAATCAGACCTTTCATTACAACGACATTATCAAACTGCATGGTTTTCTTATTCTGATAATGTCTCGCGCTGATCTGTAAACAGGGTTACCTGTCGCTACTAAACATAACCTCGTTTTTTTCATAGTTCAGAAGCTAGTTTAATTGAATCTATGTTTCAAATATTCCGATATTTCAGAATTAGTGGCCATTACTTGACAAATGGATTATGAGTATAACCCCGTCACTTTGTTAATCCCAGAATCATGCAGATTAGTGCTGTATAGGACGTAATGATGGGCTATATATACATATATATATACATACATAAGAAAGCTATTAGGACTTACTGATTTAAAGTTTGTTTTTTTTTGTTGAGTTCCTTTTAGAGCTTGCATTTCGCTATAATTATCATCTCATTATCATTAAAAAACCTATTGATTCAGTTACGATTAACCAATCGATTCACAGTGAGTATGGTTTTCTACTTTGTTACCGTTTTAACCCATATTAGTTCAGGTCAAGAGTCCGCCCACCGCAGGTTAATCATGGCTGCTGACGGCCTTCAATCACCGACAAGCGATTTTTTCTGGGCTTCACAGACTCTCTATTCGTACGTCGTACGTAATACGAAGATGAATCAAAAATAGGCTTTATTGCTCGTGTATGTAAAAAAAAGTCTATCAGATGACTGGCAAACTAGCTGTTCTATCATTACCAATCCAATGCAATAATTTCCACTTTCATTCGTAGTTAATTTTGTTGCGTTAAACTAGATATCCTAGCAAAGTAACAATTTTGATTCCTCTGTGAAGAGTATTCGAGGTTTTATTGCAAAGTGATGTTCCCGTAGTTTAGAAAATCATCTTCTTTCAAACGGCTGTTACAGATTGACCGAGCGAAATCTAATGAAGATCGTCTTTGGCCTTGCTTTCATTATAACGAAGTTAACCGAAGATCTACCGAGACGAACAATTAACTCTTCGATCTTTATCGTTGCAATTGGGGTACCCTGAATAAAGTTGACCCTTAACATTATTGATTACGTTCACAATGACTCGCATACAAGGCCTTTTAAACCGTTCGAGTTTTACAGAGAAGAAGTGCCTTTCACACGAGTTATAAAGAAGGCTGGCTAATATCACTGTGTCTTTCTGTGTTCAAACCATCGACCAGCAACTTCGTAATTCCGTATGCTATATTAGGTATTTATAGTTTAAACAAATGGCTGCATCCTTGAGAGCTATGGACGTTTTTAGAGAATATATGGTTGTGTTTGTGTTTTTGTTCGTTTCAACGCAGGTTGTAGAAAAGGCGCTATCAATGCGAGCTTTACGTACGGTGCGCCTCGCAGATTATACATCAACACCGTTGAAGTTTTGACAAGGACAACAGTTCGTTACGTGAACTTCGCTTCCTTCAGTAGTTGAAGCCCTCCTATGTTGGGAGATTTGATTAACTAAACAGTATTACATCGATTTATCTATTTCTAGTCTGTTTGGCTCCAAATGTTGTTATTGTTAGGGTGGTAGTAGTAGTTGGATGTTGTTGTTGTTAGTAAGCCTCGAATATCCTTTAATGTGCAAAGGATATAACGTACAAACGATCTAAAAGCATTAAACGCCTAATTTACTAGCTCAGCCGCAGCTGTAGTTTCTCTAAGTGAAGCCATATATTCACGTCGTCATTCCAAGTTTGTCAAAGCATTCATTGTTAGCGGATGAGCCGCGTACATATACCGATTAGAGTCAAGAGAGCTCTATATACTGATGAAGTGCAGAAAAAGATAGCAGAATGAAGGAAACAGAGGGCGTCGGATGCTGCTTTAATGTGTCATGACGTGCCCGTAACGCGAACACTGGATAGATGGAGGGATAGACGGGATTTAGAGGTGGGGCGACTTTAAAATATGCCGGCATAACGAGTTGTTTGTCGGTGTGTGATGAGCTCAGGGATGAGGCTGCGATCTCTTCCTTCCTCACTCGCTGTCAGGCTTTGCGAGGGCATCAAAGCGCCGCCAGAACTCATCACTGTAGTAGTCGGTCTGAATGAAGCGACCGGAGGCAAAATGTGGAACCCACAAACGAAAAGTAAGATCAATCGCATTTTTCAACATTTACCAGAAATAGCAACAGCGTAACAGTCGGTCGCCATTACGTCAAGATGAAACCCGTGGCCGCAATCTAACCTATATAAACGAGCACAACAACTACAATAAGACATACAATAGATAGCTTCACTATACGGACTACCGCTGATGGGCGTTGTCGTCCGCAAAATGAAGTCACTTATGATGGTAGTACCTCGAGTACGGTCGTGTCGGTGAAGCGGCATAATAGCGGCTGTAGTCTCGCTACCCTAGTTTTGTTAGTTTGCTGTTCTCGTCACGACGTAGATTGAGGCTGCGATACGTATAACACATATACACTTTCATTGAAAACGAGTTAGTGTCGTAGATTAAATTTTGACTCCTATTCACATGCTAGTGTTTGATTTAAAGGTCCTTTTTAGTGGCTAGTGATACATGGCTACTCGATAAAAGCCTAGATGACGCTAGTTCAGCGTTTGTTCTAAGGTACAAATATATTATCACATGTGACCTTTTAATGAAAAAAACGTCGGTATATATGTACATACTGACATATGAATAGAATCAATCTAACAAGTACCTACATTTCTGCCCATTTGACATGCCTCAAGGTTCGTGTTTAAGCACCACCTTGGTTCTATGCGCAGCCTACCGCCTGGAGTCACGAATATAAGCCTCATAGGGATGATGTTGGATCGTATTTCAACAATAATTATTTCCGCCTTAAGCCAAACAAACTTGAGCCAGTTCCAAGTATTTTCTAGCAGTCTTAACCCACATATTGGCTTCATGAGAGAAAAGGGTGTTTACGGTTCGAGTTAGTGATTTGACTGTAGAATATCCATAGAAGAAATCCTATAGAAATTCTTCTATAGAGGTCTAACTTTTAGTGAGGATAGTTTCGTGTGTTTCCCTGCGGTAGTCGAATTCTCGAAACTAACTCTGTAATCATAGCAAATGTACAGTGTATATATAGTGCACCTTCTTTACCATTGCCTAGTCTTTGTAATAGAAGGAAAGGAGTCATCAGAATACTTCCTATCTTTTTCTTTCTCCTATTTGTACTGCACCACAAAATACAGTTGTACAATTTTAACCATCTTCGCCCTGACCGCGAGCTCACTTTATCGTTTGTGTGATATTCGAAGATCCGAAGGTGAGGGGAATTGTAGGTGTTTGTATGATTGTCTGTCCCACAGAGAAGAGCAAAATAAGCTAAAGCTTTTCGATAAAGAACACAGGCGTTATAGTCACGATAGTTCGCGTGCCCAGAGCACGATCGTCGATAGCAAATTGCAATGTGGGATGGTGATTGTAAGCGGGGAGAATTTGGAAACGTTATCCTCACGTGCGTAGGGTTACTGTTTTCTTTCGCTGGCCAGAAGTACGCGAAATGTGGATGAAGAGCGTTTGCCGAATCTTCCACGTGTATCGAGCCTAAGCAAGCGTAAAGAAAGTAGCAAACATCATTTGATGAACTATGAGTGGGTCAGTTTAGAGAAACCCATTATTAGGTTCTGCCATCCATAGAAAAGGCTGATATACAATTTCATTTTCGTTGCTCGTATTACATTCTTAAATTTATCTGCCTTCAACAAGAAAAAGGTACAAAGATCCATAGTATATAGGAGACGTAGCAATCCGTCATATTTTGTGCGTTCTCTAAAAGCTGCGTTCTTTTATGCTAACTTACCTCCATTCAGACGATGGGCGTGGTCCTTCAACCTTGAGTTTACGGCTATCAAAGAAAAACGCTCGAGCATGATGGATCCTACATTATTCTGTTCCTACATTCACTTTATGGAAAGCGTTCGTTCGATATCAACAATAACTAACACTACTATAAAATTCTGTTTTTAAGTGTTAAACGATGATTCTAGAATCATCGTTGGTATCCTGTTCCTGCAAATTTGAGATTTATAGTATGTCTATGAACTTAAATATCGGCTGCCGATACCCTTGTATTATCTATTTGTGGTACAAAAAGAACATGTGGCAGAAATGGAAAAAATAGTTTAAAATAGTTTCTTTGTGAACTTTATGGTGTTTTTATTGCGTCAGACGCTTCCGAGGCTAAAGACAACCATTCAATCCGGCCTAATGATAGAAACTGGAACGTGGAGAAAAACTTGTTCAGAACAAGAGCGGCATAGCTGATTTTACACTGAAAATCCTAAGTTTCTTCGTTTTGTTCCAAGTTCTCTAAGTGATTTTATTGCTACGAAATCAGACTCGACTTCATTACGGGCAGTCCATGTAACCATGTCTACCCTGGTACTATAAACCCTACCATGGTACTATAAAAAAAATTACAATCAAAACCTACGTATCGGAGCTAGCGTGAAAGGTCGATCAAATTTTTCAGGTCTAGGTCTAGGAACCTCAGATTCTCATACAACGTCATTTATTCTAAAATAACTAACTATTGTCTTTATGATTAGTAATCTCCGTCTCGTTTACCTCGTGTGGTGGTTTATGCACTACCCTGATACCTTTGTCGAAAATTTCCTATATGTATACGAACTGACTATGTTGCTAGTCTACGTAGTTATTATTGGATACAAGGAAAATCTCCATCTTCTCATTTAAAACATTACTACCTTAGTGCGCACTACCTGTAATTGGCAATCTATGGAGAATTATCGCTGCGCCATCACTGTCCTTGCCAGTGTGCTATGTATGGTCTACATTTACGAAATCAAGTTATTACCTCTGCGGGGCAGTAAATTGTTGAGGAATAAATTTTCACACTTCACAAGTTTGACCCAATAACTTATGACCTATACGTAGATAAAAGAATCGGTGTAGTGAACAATAGTTTGTACCAAACTATTGTTCACTATACCGGAACTACGATTTACTAAGAAAACTATACCTTGAAACAAATCCCGGAAAATCGGAACGCCCGATGCGGGAATCTGGCGATTCGTCTGCTACGTATACTTGTGCCTCAAGTAACGAGTAGAGTTGAAAGGTTTGTGCGGCTTTTCGTAGAAGCAGCGTACGGATCAAAGAGCACCTTCAAAAACGGGCGACAACATCAGGCCAGAAGTACAGGCAAGCTCCTCCATAAGGGATGATTTCCTATGCTCTAGTGAACTGTCTGTAGGGATTGAACGCCGAAACAAAATGGGTTTCCGGTGAGCTTGCCTCGAAAAAGGAGGTTGAAAGCCAATCGTTCAAACGAAAAACTTTCGAAGAAGCGGTTTCGAAAAACGAACCAGGATCTGAAGACGTGGCTTCTAGATGAAGTGATTCTGACTTCGATACGTCGAAATGACCAATAGCAACATTCGATTTCGTGAAATCCGTTCTGTCAAGGGGCAAGGCCGTAGGCAGTTCTTATCGACGCTATGCATCACTTAGAAATGTCCTGATAAATATCATTTGGGGTACACATCTCACACAACTCATACTCGTAATAATAGTCGAAACGATTTCTGGCCTTCTTAGCTTTTTGCCAGTAATTCCCATAACCTGTACAATAACCTATTTATATAATATATAAGGTTAACTAGAAACTACATTGTCTTGACATTATAGAGCTAGCACACTAGTCAGAGCCATAGTCGAATTGAAAACTAGAATATCGTTTATAAATGTCAATGGTCCTGATCAAAATACGAAACTGAGTACGGCCTCAAGCAGGTTTCTACTACATAACCTCTTATAAATTATGCAGTTTAATTATTAAACATTGAACATAAATAGCAACCTTACCTAGGAGCGTACTTGTCAGTAGCAAAACTCTTCCACCATAGGCCACCCGTTGGGGATCACGCGGAAAGAGTTTTAATTGTTAGTCGCAATGGATGCGCCCTCGGAACGCGTTCATTACTGAAAGTTAGTCTTACAAAGGTTTACTCGAGCGTCCGTTGCTTTCTTTTAACATCGTGTCCCATTTGCCGCGTTGCCGTATGTCCATCTAAGTATCAGCACCACACAAGATCGCTATCTAACTAAATTAATTCATCCACTCTGTATATTTGATTACGTTGTTTTCATTGCACTATAATATTAGATAGAGTGAAAAGTTCCCGCTAGATTGGACAGATCGGCCGACCGTATCTAGCTGAAACTTCTCATGTTTGAATATCGGGCGCGTATGTTGCAGTTTTTATGAAGCTGTCCTAGTGATTCAGTGCGTTCAGTTATGTGGCTTGAATATATGCATATTCGACACTGTTTTCGTGCTTGGTAACTGCTTCCAGAACTATTAGCGAAATCGAAGGGGAACATTTTCCAGTTTTCACTTAATTGCTTCAGAATAAAAGATTTAGACTTGAACGACAGGCCACGCTCCATACGGCCATAAGGAGCGAACGATGATGAAGTGCGGACACCTTAGGAGATTGTGGCGCAGTCGACCGAAAAACTTTTTAGATAACTAAAAGTAACCCAAAATTACTTCCATGCACTAGAAATAGCAGAAAGGGACGAAAGCTGGGCCTGTGTGAATCCAATGTAGTATGTATGACAGCAGACTCTCCGTTGCTTGCTTGGCAGAAAAGAAGATCAATCCTACAAAATATCGTTACCGGCGATGGAAGAGTGATCATTCACGTTAACATAAACGAGAATCGTTAGATCTCCCAGTTCGACGCTGCAAAAGTATATTCATAGGTAAGGTCTGCACCTTTGCATCGGGGGAATAAGAAGGAAGTGTTACACCCTGAGCTACTCAAACCTTAAATAAAGTACGGAAACCCATTACACAGAAGGAACTCATCCATCTGAGCCACAAAATTGACAGAAAAGGCCTTGGACTGTCAAAAGATGAGGCGAAGCGATATTGCCGCATGATAACGTGACACTGCATACAGCCTTGGTGACTCAGCAAGGGCAAACAGCTGTAGTAGGCAACTCTGTCCCGACATCGATCTGTCTGATTATCATTTGTTTTGGGCAATGCAGCGTAGCCAGGAAGGTAAACACTTCAGAATAGAAGCTGAAGTCTGCAAATGGGCCGACGAGTAAATCGCGTCCAAGAACGAAGCCTTTTCTATTTCTTGGGATACATCAACTACAAGAAATGTGGGCGAGCAGGTAGACAGCGAATGGAACAACTCTAACTTACGTCTGTTTTCACTCCATCGAAAGTTACAATTAAACATCAAAAAAACAACGGCATCGTTTTGCTCAACCTAATGCATATTGCAAGTAAACCTATTAGAACGTTATGTATGAAACGTTTCGACAAAAATGGCGATCGGTAATATGAGTTTGGTAAATGATCAAAAAATTCTCAACTGTAGCTTTATCATCGTGATTTTCGCCGTGCGGCTCGAGCGTCGTTGTACAATAGAAGTACAGTTCATTAATCGCAGCTGCTTAATGCGGAATTTTTCCATCAGCTCCCCAAGTTGTTGACGATATACTTGAGAGATAATTGACAAAATACAACCCATAAAGCTGTCGCGGATAAAACTTAATCAGTCTACCAAACGGACATATGCTTCTGCACCTGCACATTTGCTTTAGAGTGTGTCCCGGCGGTTCAGTTGTATGCACCTGCTGAAATGACCACCTGCGATTACCGTAGAGAATAAATTTTTCCCAAAAAGTCACAATATGGTCACTATTGTATTGTAAGAACAAAAAAGAATGGGTCTGTATATGACTACTTTTGATGCTTGTTCTAATTATGTGGCACCCTATAATTTATCGCATTGTCTTTACTATATTGACTTTGCTTAACTGAACAAGTATAATATCTTTTATATGCTAAACCTGAGTTTTAACCCCTGCGCATGAGGTGTCGACTTCGAACACAGCTCCCAAAATCACCTTGGTATTGAAAATTGAAAAGCGGGTCTTTTAAACTTTGGATTTTTGAGCGGGACTCTTTTGGACTAACGGTTCGGCGACAGGGTTTCTAATAGTAGAGACTTCTAGGTCTCTTATTAGGTTTATATGGCGAGTGATAATCGCCAATCGTTTTTCCAAACCCGTAGAGCTCAGAGAGCGAGCCCGTAGAGCGTAAGCTACTCGTATTTTTTTAATTTTTCATAGCTGACTATGACTCGCCTACTGAAAGCAGCCTCAAATTTCACAGAATGCGTTCTGAGCACAGAAAAAATTGTTATAAAACGTTGCACCGCAAAAAGTAGCTCCATTTTGAAATATGAAGTCAATGTTTGTCACGCCATATACTAAAACACCTAATATTTAGAAAAGTTTGAAGATTTAGATAAGCATGCAGACATGACGCTTATGAGCCTCCTGTTTACGAAAGCACGTTCGAATGACACCTAAAGCATCAAGTCGCTTGGGCATGAGCCACCCAAAGAGATAAGCTCGCCAACAGATCGCCATAGAGGACAAGCTAAACGAAATCCTGCCAGGACGTCGATATGTCTGAACATGTCGCAGTCGCGAATACGAACATTGAATGGGCAGAAAATTGTTCGAAAAAAAACAGTCTAATAGGCACACAACCTAACAGATATCTAACCACCGGATTGATCTGGCAATGCTACTTATATCGGGCTGTCCTTTTCTGTTGCACGTATTCGTGTGAAACAACAATCACCCCAAGGCACGCGACATGGTCGCCAGTAATACCTTGCTAGCGTTCTATTCTAGACAAAGCATGTCAGAATGCAGAGCGGGTATTACATTAAATCCATGCAGTTGTATTCAACGCGCGCCATATCCACCATAGTAACGGTGCTACACGAAAGATTACGTAGTTTCTCTCGCTGACCGCATCCCGTCTGCACGATATTGAAACAGTCTAGATATCCTTGTAGTCTAAAGACGACAACTTGACGAACGGAACGGCCAGCTGACAACAACTACACGTAAGCCAATACGTACGTTAGTTATAAAGAACTATGTCAGATTCCTAAATGTCAAGATGTGTAAATCACAACTACTTTTATTCAACAGTTTGTTTTCCGATTTTCGATACGTGACAACATAATTTCGTGCATAATTTTCTATATATATATATATATATATATATATATATATATATATGCTTTACTAGGCCATAGTTGTGTTCGTATATAATCCTTACAATTGAGGGAGGTCGCTTCTTTCGATGAGTTTTATATCCAGTTTGATGTTTCCCTTTATTGTGTACAGGAGTAAATGAAGCTAGTTGGCCACCTGCCCATTTTTCACTTTTACAAACGGCTGATAAATGAAGACTAGGCCATTTTCAAGGATTACATTCTTTTTAAACGTAGTGTGTATAAAGTGTAGCTTAGAATCGTATTATGATCTTTGCCATAAGCTTGCTTCAATAGTACCGTACAAAGGAAACGATAGCAGCCATTAGAATTTGGACTATTTCATGGTACGCTACAGGACTATAGCTGTAATGTTTCCTCTTTTCTTTGGTCAACTATGAGATACGCCGCTCGTTCAGTGTCGGCTTGAATCTCAGACTGACTTTAACATCGGTTACAAATACCCCTCAAACAACATGTATCATAAACTCGAATTTCTCATACTTAACTGAAACATGTTTAAATATGCTAGTTATGAGTGAGTCGAGCTAAAAACCAATCTTGTAACAGTATCCTGTCGTTGTCCTTTAGGGCCGAGAGCGGCCAGAGCGGCGTTGGACGATCTAGAAAGCCGTCTTTATGTGTGATACATTACCAAACGGAGTAACCACAATGTATGCCGGGCACGTTTATAGCGATAATCGTATAGAGGATGGGGGATGAGTTGATGTCTTTGGAACACGCACCTATACACGTAGACTGGCACACGTGGTGGCCGTCAGAATATCATATTCGGTTGTAACCATCGGCGTTAGGAGTAGTCATAAAGGCACACAGTTTTTCGGTCGTACGCGGTATGGCCGTCTTGTCAGAACCCTATCAAGATAAATGTGAACAGTCAACGTACCTACTTCTATTGTCATCGCGCCGGTCCACCACCAGTGGTTCTCTTTGTCCTGCCGAGTCAGACGAGATTAACCATTTGCTTTGTGTCTCGCAAAATACTGCCTTGCTATCTGTACTTCTACTCTTACGTATTCAGCATGGAACGATACCGATAATATACGAGTATATCGACCCATGCATTAATCTCTGATCCAAAGATTTCGGTCTACCCTTTACTGATTAAGAAGTTCCTTACAGCATCGGCTATTGTGAAGGATGGTAATGTATCTGCGGAGGTTTATCTGATATATTTTTCGACGCTGGCGACAGAGTCGAACATTCCCTAGGCAAAAAAAGGCAGTGATAAATGACTTTCTTTTGTTTCCCCGACTCATAATGAGTGGCACCACACTCTCTATCTGCCTGCTATTCACGCCAAATTTTAAAGAATTCGAAAGTGTCGTTTGTGCTTTACAAGCGTTTTGAAGTAAGTGAACTTTTCTTTTCGAACAAAACTCAGGTATCAAAGAGCGAGTACCATGTTCCATATCAAGAGAGAATTCAGGGGCTCAAAAGTGATGCCAATACTGCAGGAGACATTTTTGAATCGGGCTATAATTCAATACCGAGTGTATAGGTAATACGTGCGGGTTTATAGCAAGTATAGTTAATAACATAGAAAAAGCAAAAACTCACCCCAAAGAATTCGCAGCAAACCTAGGTATCTCACGCAAATTAAATTGGAAAATTATTCGCAGCTGAGAAGTTCACAGCGAGGATAGCGTTGAAAGATTTTCAAACTAAGCAAACTCAGACCTGCCGACGACTGTCCCAGAGAAGCCTCAACGCACCCACGCTTTAACACCTCAATTCAGGTGGCGAGATGTGTACGGGTACAAAAGCATAGACATCTGAGCATCATTTTAAAGGCGAACTCAGAACGGAGAAACCTTCAACATGCAGATCACATGTCATGTTTTGTTACCACCTTTTTCGAACATTGGGGGGGGGGGGGGGGTGTATTATGTATTGATGCCGAGTGGCCACCACTTTAACTGAGGACTGCCACCAACCAGTTTTAGCAGGACTAAGTAATGGTGCCTGCCGAAATAAACCTGACCGCTGGAAGCTCGATGCCTTTATGCCCACATTCGGCAAATCAAGCCCACCATGATTGTCTCTCCTTCCTAGAGTTTATTAACCATGTGAATAAATATGACTTTCAGATTGATCGAACAAATTCAAAAACACTTCAATGAAAGACAGTGGCACACAATCACTGGACTTTGCAGAGATTACCTTGAAGCTAATATTTAGGATATAGGCAGCTAAGTGTAGCTGTAGTTGATATAAAGTTTCCGTGGGAACAGTTACCGTATCCACATCGTTGAATTTCAGCTAATTTGAATGGCTCCGACGGGTAGCGAGTAGCGGCGAAACAACTGTCTTATAAAGCGAATGAGTGTAAAGGAACCAAATGTTTGGTAATTTAGGCCATTGCCTTAATCTGGCTCGAGTATGTTTATATATACTTCTCATTTTATACAAGTCCTGAGGGATTTAGGTATTTCCAATCTGCATTGGTTCTTTTTCCTCAAATACAAGATACGTAGGTATACAAGGTAAGTGAAGTTATCTCTGTCCTTGTTTTACTTTGATTTGATAATCTCAAGCTTAAATGTACAATGCTGACCGCATATTTAACCATAGTGAACTTTCTTTAATTAATTTTCAGGCTAATCCGGGTTATCCTGTTTTGGTTTAGTGAGTCAGGCAACAAATAAAGCATATAGCATATATAAAAGCTTTTTGTTTTGTACACTTTTTGTAAAGGACTTTTAAAAGAACCAAAAGAGTTTGCTCACAGAACGATGCTAACAATAAACACTGACCTAAATCGAACGTTACTATGGCAGTCGCTCAAGTTCAAGCGTCTATTGCATTGATGAAAGTGAGTAAATTCCATAAAGACAATAAGGATAACTTTTATGCATCACAAAACGATGTTGAGAATAATCAACGATGCTATAGACGTACGTCTATATGGCTAGAGTCCAAATAGCAGTATCTAGCGTACTATTTTTTTAAGTTAATGAATTTACGTACTGCCTGAAAAACCCAACGCTATTTCCCAAAAAAAAACAATACGCAAGGGCTCGAAAAGTAAGATTCACTTTTTGTGTTCGAACAAAGAGCTGCGCTCATTACACCCAATAATAACTACTCTAATCGCTTTCAACTCGCCGTCTTTGCTATACTGCTAGTTCTTCCTTCTTTCTTATAATACCTCCCAGAAGGATTGTATCTGCGCGCTAACTTCTCCTGAGCAGATCACGCTGCCGTATGAGCCGAGCGTCCTGAGCTCTTTGAACAACCATGACAGCTCCTTCAATTAAGTGACTAATTAACTGGTCACATTATACAGCGGTTGTAGTGTTGATTCCAGAAGAGTAACTGTTGCTTGCTTGAAAGAGGTTTAAATCTCTTTTTGGCTTGACGACCTGTCATGTGGAACATCCTTCTTTTGAAAAATCCTCTCAGGAAATCGCTGCCTCATACGTGGTTAACTATTGTAATGTAATTCTACAGTGCAAAATCCAATGAAAGCATCACAGGTGACTTTATAGGCTGCTGGTAAAACAACTACATAAATCCTGGATAAGCTTGTGTAGGAGAGAGTCTAAAAGTATCATGAGATATGACCAAAGAGGAGAAAGAAACATTTTCTCCTTGTTAAATGATAAGTGTAGAGAAAAATAGAATAAAATAGAAGAAAAAAACACGGCTTAAAACGCAGTTCTATTAGGTAAGCCCACATATTATGCAAGTTGGTCAGAGAATACAGAGTCTTCAGACAATTAAACACTCACGAAATTAAAAAAGTTTTTTTTGGCGTTTAATTTGTATACAATATGACCGCTTATTAAATCGCTTAATATTGAGCTAAACGAACATAATCTCGTTTATCGATTCCTAGTCAGATGTACAAAATATGTGTATAAAAACACTACTGTTATCCTGTTTGCTTGAATACAAAAAATATAACAAAGCTTTCGAGTTTGCCTCTCGTCACGTAAAATTCAGTACGTAAATAGTGCTTAAGTTCAGGTACTATTATAAATATTCACAGGCAAACAATATTTACAACGGTGTGATGTCATGGCTGCCACGGGCAAGGGACGAGCCCATAGTGTCCAGAAATCAAGAAGATAATATGAATAAAGGTTATTGTCACACAAACGCTATTCCCAACTATGCTACCGGCCATCAGCTAGCAGCAGTATTGAGCCCAGTTTCGTAGATTTTAGAGCGGGTCGTCCATCTCTAAGTTTGGCTGCTGCATGCTTATGCGTTTCTTGCCTGCTCCTTCAGTCGTGGCAGTCACTGGGCACGGTTTTTTACGTATTGCCCAGGGCACATTAGTGCAAACCGGGACTAAATGGTGAACCTGCTCTGTTCCTCACGGCCCACCAACTACGTCATCCTTTGCCAGACTTGCTCAAGCTAGTGTTTGTATATGCGGTGCAAACATGGCGAATCTTTTCTACGACCCTTCCCCATCTCCTCCCCCGAGGGCAGCACCCCCTGCAGCCGCGACTCATGTAAACACATCATAATGCGTTGCTGTAGCAGAGGATAATAACAGCACTTGCAGTAATCATGTTTTGTCTAATTTGCAATAATAAATGAACGGCTGCGGTATCCTACATAAGGACATCTGGAGAACTAATCCTTAACACATAAGTGTATTCGTGCACAATATTCGACTACGATAGTACAGGATCGTTCAGGCATATGTCATATAGCTTGTCACGCAACAAAGTGAGATAGCTAGTTTCATGAACCTTCACCACGAGGTACCTTCAATAGCATGAATCTACTGATGCCAAATAACAGTATCTCATGGTAGAATTATGGTGAAAGGTATTCTATATTCTCTAATAATATTTCATTTGTTATCTTGACTTCATTCGTTTTGTACTAGAAAGCATGATAACTTAAGATTACGTGTTTAGTAACAGTAAAAACAATAATCTCTACCTTTAATGATTGCGCCACCTTGATTTACAATAGATTCTTGCTACCTTATATCTAAAGCTGAGCTTCCTCGGAGTATTCTCGGAGTTCATCGTTTATCTGGATTATATATTCAATCAATCTTGTATTCCAAACTCGATCGCTCTATGTTAGGTCAAAAATGTGTTCATATTAAACGTTTCCACTGAAGATATTTATATTTTGTTTACGCTGTACCACTAAAACTATATCTTTAACATCAGTGATTTGTCAGTAGGTTTTCCGTGACAGGCCGTTCTAGATTCTGAGTTTATTATTCTCCATCTCAACTGTCTCAGTGATTCCATAGTTGCTTGCTAGATAACGAAACCTCTACACATCCACGTGAGCTTCTTTCGATAACAATATTCAGCTGGATTTTATTTACTTCGTACCTGGGGGTTGCTGTCATACGATGTTTCTATGAATAACTCAGCCTCTTCGCCTCACTAAAAACGGACGCTCACCGCTTACAATGGCTAATTGTTTTTTATAAGATATTATGACGATAACTCAAAGGTTACATTGGACAGCCATTTCTGAAGAGCTTATCTTCTTCTGCGTCCGTCAAGCGGTCCACCAGCCGATGTGCTCTTTGAGACAGGCTCCTGCAGTTACAAACTCTACAATGACTGGAAGAAAAAAACCTTACACGGAGTAGTCGATCGTTACAGCCTCTAGTAAGCCGCACGATATCAGGTCAAAGCCCACAAGTGGCATCGAAAAGTATAAGCAAGACAAAGCAGGACCTGTTCTTTTTTAGTTTAGAAGTCCTCCTATACTAGGTACTCACTATATAGAGGAAGTCATGGCTGTAGTACGTCAAAGGGTTTTGCTATTGTACCGCAAGTTCGAGGGTAGTAAGTTCTAAATCTACATGTTCGTTAAATGCACAACGGTATCGCACAAGTTCTCTACTCGGGTGATGGAAAAACTCTCAAGACTAGTGCCGGATATGTAAACAATATTACTCAAGACGCTTGAGCTGCTCGGGATCAAATTTTTGGAAAAAAATCCTCGGCCGATCATGGACAGCATTACCCCTGCTATGAGCTTCTATCTTGTTGTTAGTAACGCTACGGTTAGACAGCCTTTAGCCACCTAGAGCCTCTCAATGTTTTACTTTATATAGCTGTGTGCCATTTATTTAAATGGACTTTAACATGCATTAGAGATTAGATCTTGTGCTAGCGGCAAGTGAAGATTGGCCATTATTACTTTATACTGCCTACTGTAGTATAAACTAAAATTGTCGCAATGACTGTGTACCCCGAATACTATTATATTCAACTTAAATGTTCGGATCCTGTTCATAATGAGCCTGTCGGGAAGTCCACAGGCATTCCGTTCTGTGCTGAAGAAAGCTCTCGGAGAAGAATAGAGGCAAATTAATTTTCCTTGTCATGAAACAAAGATTGAAGATTTGCTAGACATAATAAATTTTTGACGAGGCTTAAAAGCTGTTCAATGAAACGTAAGACAAGTAGTTCTAATGCTCACTATAGGAGCTTGCTTGAATTTTCTTACTCCAACTGCTATATAAATGAGTCGAGTGCAAAATTAACGTAGCCGTTTATCGTTTTTAGGCTTGTCTAGCTTCTTAAATATATAACAGGAGTTTATTATCTTATTCGACTGATGTAATAATATGTCGCAGTTGTTTCGGCATTTAATGTATTAACTAACTTATCAAATCTTAGACTTATGAATAGGCGGGCGTCATTCTAAAGAAGAAAACACTATGATATTGTAACGTGATGAATAAGACAAAAACAAACGAGAAAACCCACGACTATTTCACACATTTTGCAACAGCGTCTTCGTTTCACGCGGCCCCGAAGCTGCGAGTATGTGCATCAATGTTTCTACGTGTGTTTGTGTGTGCGCGCGCAAAAATAAAGTGTCGCTAGTTCAATCGCCCAGCTCGGTCCACGATAAGAATTGTTAAATTATTAGCGACCAAAGAGGCGTGCCATTCAGGAAGAAGAGCCATTATAACCGAAATGTGTGTGTGTGTGTGAGTGTGTGTGTGTGAAGTGTTCTCCTTTCTACACCAAGAGCCTGCCGTCCCTAAGCATTCTCCTACTTTGATTACCAATGACTACGCAGACTGTTTCGTTCTCGACGTACCTAAATTGACTTATGGTTTTAGAGAAAAAGCTCATGATATAAGACGTAAATAACGCAAAGGTTTTCTTGACGTATTCGAGCTCTTGGATATAGTAAGAGAAAAGGGCAGACATTCTTTCACCCATTTTGATTTTGTACTATTGGAGTTGATCTGATTTGAAGACATGCAAATTTGAAGATAAAATGTAAAAGGGTCGTTCCGCACCGGCAAATCGGTTCTCTACAACTTCTCAGCCTTCTTTCTTCCTAGATCTAGCAAGCGCGTCTAATCTGATAGTGTTGACTGTCGCATTAGCTGAAAGAAGATATCTCCCATGTCTTGGGAGTGATGCGGTTAGCTGTGCCCCCAACAAATGGGGGGGGGGGGGGAGTGGCGGGTATTATCAATCCGTCTTAACTGACAGCTTATTCGGAGCCTTACTATCGACACCGAGAGGGACAGCGGCTTGCCCCCGACCGACCTCCTCCCATTTCCTCCATAGGAACCGCCCCATTATGTACATCGCACTCTTCGTCTCCACCTCAGCTCTTCCTTCTCTGTCCGCTCGATCCTCTCACTTCCTGTCTCATTAACTAAGGTACCGCCATAACTTCTAAATGCTGCTTCAGCTATTGTTTCGACAGGAACATATTATACATTCATTAATATAGAAAGAAAAGCTTTTACTGACTTACAATCGTTGACGCTCGCGCCAAACAGAAGCGTGAAGACGCATGTATATGTATATATATATATTTGTATGATTCTATTTGTGCTTTTATGCTTCATGAAGCCATAATTATATGCACAGCGCGGCCTAAAAGTGTCACAATAGTTTCCAAGTATGTTTGTTGGCAGAGTGTAAAAGATTTTAGGTTCACGCCGTTCATAGACGGTTGGGCCACTGTGGATATATATTCTGCTCTGTTTCATGTCGACACTGATTTGGTTTCGTACCTAAGGGTTCTACAAATTTCAACATGTATATTCAGTACGAGTCTACCTTTGAGCCATGCGCATTATCTTTAAGCTTTAAATAAGGGATTCATTTTCTCTATTAGTTGACGATTAGAAATACGAAAATAATATTACGATTATTTTCCTTATGTCGCCGAGGTACCAAATATACTACTAATTAAAAAAGCCGTTGTTTAAAAACTATCTTTTGCGATTTTTCGGATAAGGATGAATAACTGTAGTATCCAATGAGATTAGTCGGCCAAAGTGGGGATGGGTCATCCTGAGAAATCTGTATTATCTTGAGACCGCTATGGCCGGACAGGGAACTCATCTAGGTTTGCATCATTCTGTAGCGGAAATGACACTAATTATCGTTATCAAATCTATTTTGTGCTTGTTTTTTTAATAAGTGTTGGTACGGGTTGCCACTGAACCTCGTCACACAAGTAGCTACCATAGAATATGACAAAACATAGCAGGCGAAAGGATGGCAGCTTGTTTTCAACTCACCTTTGTCGTCATCATTGCCAACACAGTCAAAACAACTTCTGCTTATTCTGTTCATATTTTTTGTTGTTTTTAAGTGGTAAAGAAATTTGGAACTTTTCACACTAATAGTTTTAAAGCTTTTTAGCTAATGGGCTATGCTCTTGCGGAGAAAAAGGCCGGCTAGTCGTAGGGTAGCGGTTCGGAAGCAAAAGCAAATAATTATTAAAGTGATGCTTCCATTTTCTGTTGTCTGCTTTAGGGCACCCATTACTATTCTTTGAATTGAGGAAACGCTGTTCGTTGTTCGTGTTGACACTGCGAGGACCCCAAGTTTTGGCCATAAACATTTTCCCTCGCTTCTTAATGATATACACGTATTTCTTGAATACAGCATATCCTCAAGCTGATGATATGCGCCCGTTACTATGGTGTGGGATAAAATCGCCAATAATAATAATTATTACGGGTAGTCTCGTAATGGCAAATGAATAATAGTTGCTCTGATTACTCACCAAAGTAGTATTTACCGAGACAGACCATTTTCTACCAATGAGAAGTCCGCCATCGTTTTCACCATGTTGAATGCCCAGATCCAGGACCAAAATATGGGTTCAATTCAATTAGCAAGCTTTCGAGGGCCACACAATAATTTAAGGTTTCACCAACGCAGTAGGAGAAACCGTATTTACTCTAATAGGTAGATCCTACAAATAGGTGAGGGTCGTGTGTCTCCGATTGTGAATCTAGATACATTGTAATTTAACGAATATCAATGAACAGCACACAGAACAGGAAGAGATATGTAGGGTTATTTAAAAAATATCAACACATGCTATAGTTCCTATCGGTTTGGAGAGCATAACTTTTCAACTACAGAAATTAGTTACTCGTCATGCCGACATCATGTATCTTCGCCAAATAACTAAGCCGACACACTGTTTAGCAAGATAGCCGAGGAACAATGCCGAAAGCCTTTCAAGGTTGCAGGCGGCAGCAATATAGAACAAGTATAATTAAAATCGTTAGGGAAAGCAGACAGAATCGCATAAATCCGGTCAGATACGTCTTCGTATTTCTTCTGATGTGGGTATTTTAATTGTGACAGTATTAGTGGTTAATTAGCACGACATCTCTACGCAGTTTTGGAGCCCGGGCCACGTCGTGTAGACTCACCGTGCTCTGGAAAGCAACCCATTTCTAAGAAGTTTTTCCTAATTATTGGACAAACCGATTGGTTTTCGGGTGGGCACAAGTGAAAAGTCCTTAGACAGTGTCTACTCATACGTCTGTACAGCCCCGTACTTATTGTTGTCACTTATATTTGCATAGCTGATGATGGGCCATGTTCACCGAGGCCAACTCATCGAGGAAAAAAGAGTGAACCTGCTTCAGCTACATCTTCCACAAACGCGCACGAATACATTTCTATGTACTGGAGGACTGTCCTTTTTTTTGTTAGAGAGCTCACACATAGGAATACAGCCATTTATATTTGGCTTTTTAGGTTATTCAAGAAGCGCGACCGATACATTGAGTAAGCTACAAACAGCGGAACCGAATATACTTCCATCCTAACTTGGTCAACGAGTTCTTTCTGATTTCACCCGATAAACTCAAGCATTCTCTAGGGTTTTGGTAAAAAAAAATTCAAATACATCTAATTTTCTTTATTTTCCTGCATAAGTCCGGCAACTTTAAAGACCGAACGTCGCTTCCTTGTGCTGTTTTTCGTAATATCAGATAAATCCAAGGAAAAGGCAGGCCGTATTTGTACTTCTGCGTAGAATAAAATAGCTTACTTAAACCGTTCCTCCAATTCAATGGTCAGAATATGGGGATATCCCTAGAACACACCCGACTGCATCGTGACCACTTTACTAATGTCCGAGGTCGAATCTTGGGGGGTGAACAGTGCACAGTGCATAAGCTTTTAATCCATTGATACTACCATTGTTCTTCTTCAGGAAGAACTCACACCAGATGGATGCTTGTCCCAGTGAAGAGTCACTGCCAGAAAGCTTTCGGACGATGATATTGAGTTCAAGTACCAACTGGCACAGTTGTAACACTATAGCCTATCTAGGAACCAGCGTAATTGTTACATGTTTTGCGGTGATGATAATGGCTGGTGCCGACTCTCTTAAGTGTAACGTATCAGTAAATCAGGGGCATATTATCAAACAGTTTTTTAGCGATCTGCCGCTACTTTAGCATCAGACTTCTTTTCTGGTTAGTAATAACAGCTGTGAGTAATTATGTGCCGCATCTAGAGAAGTAAATAATATAGTCATTTGTTTCATTGTCGATATAACTCGAGAAAGGTCCTCCATTTCTTTGTACTCACGAAAAAGTCCACATAACATAAAAAATCCATTTGGCCTTTGGTGACAGAAGTAGTATGGAAGAAGGAAGTAACGGCGTATGAATTATTGTTATATTTATGGCTAAGGACTATATGTCCCGTTCTCACTATCGATACAAGCCACAGACCTGACACAATTAGATAACAATAGTTCAACTACTAGTTCGTACGTGCAGTAGATTAGGTATCTAACATGAATCGTCTTTTGGGGCATTGGCGAGAAGTGAAAACGTTGCGAAGGGCTTCTGTTCAAGTGTCAATCAGTAAGACAACGAACTAAGATTGCTTCGTTGCTGTATTGCTTACTTAACCCAGTGACCGGAAGAACACGAACTCAATCATGGATCCTTGGGATTCCTTTCCACTAGCAGGACCGAAATAGTTACGCTGTCGTGATAACAATACCTCCACGTATTGCCTACGTTATCTAACTCAGTAACAAACTCTAAGCTAGTGATCATTGTCTTAAAACAGAATGTCAACGGTGTTGCGTACTGTTGGAATATGTTGAAGTCGGAATAGAATATAGAATTTATTTAATCTGTACTTTGCAATAAAATAATGAAAAGAGTATAAACAAATTTCAATACGCTAATTGCGACACTGAAAAATTTGTTCAGTAAGAAAACAGTGAATACAGAACAGCACGCTTGCTACGCGGACATGTTAGTCCAGAAACGATGCTATAATATAAAGGAAAAACTGTCATATTCCATTTGTAGATTCAGTTTCTGCACCTTTACTCTTTCTGGCAGCTCCTGCTCCTGGTTCGTTACCGCTTGCTAAGAAGGGACTAATGGCAGTTGGCTGATTCTGGGTTATCAAATAAGTCTGCCTGTACACGCAGTCGAAAGAGAACTGCGTTCCGTGTAGCACTCTATAGGCACAAGGAGTTTAGTGCGAACCAAAAAAAAACAGCTTAGATTATGGTCGATAAGGCTTACTAAAGGGATCGTATCCGTCGAACTCGTTGGATTTATGAATTTTCCCCATAATTACCGACTATTGGTCGTCGTGGCCGCTTTTGACCTAGTTCCATTAGAGCTTTCGGTGTATACAAGCTATGCGGCCCACAACTAGCCTTAGTTTCGACAAAGGAAAGGCGCGGTCTTACGGTTCCAGCTGGTTTCAAAATTCAAAGGCACTACATATGTATGAAGTGTTTTCAGGATACTTGTTTGAATTTTTTTATCGTGACAATGCATTTGAGTAATGAAGAAATACAGAAGCAAGGTAACAGAAGGTAATAGAGCCATAAGTCACAGGCATTACTGTTTTTCATAAACAGAAGGTCGCCGATGGTCAAGCAACTAAAAGCGTCAAAGACAAGTAGAGACAGAAACCGAGCGCTCCAAAACGAATTTCATGAAACTATTTTGTTAGACAGCGTGACATTCCTTGGGGGGTTACAGTAGGGCGGGTACACAAAAGATTAGACCTCCGGTGGAGAAGCATCACAGGCCAAAGCACAAACAGCGCTAAAGCGAAACTGGCTTACGAAGTGGTCGCTGCTTTTACCAAATGGCTATGAAATTGATAGATATGGCGGTCGTTAGATCTTGCTTTACATATTCAAACAGCAAAATAGTAGCTGTGGAGCGGATTCATTAGTAACTTGCAAGTTCCGTGAGGAAAACGATTGTGCGTTTTCTCTTATTATATTTGGGGAATGGCACGTTTTTGGAGCTATACATTTTTTGCGGAATGAAGTCCGATAAATTTTTCTAGTTTCTGACAAGAAGCTTAATAAATTGCTGAACGAAGACCTATAGCGCGACCCTTTACGTTTCCTATTGTCGCTAATTATTGTTTTAGATTGCTGGCTATTGACAGTTGACAGACAGGCAAACAAATAGTATCTCGTAAATAAAGCCAATACTATCTTGTCCCGCTCACGTTGAAGAAAAAAATTCACATCTAAATGACGATTTTGTAATTGAACAAAATCCGCACTGAATCTTAAAAGCAATCATTGTAAAAAATTTGCAAAGATTGCAAAAAATCATTCAGAATTTATCGACCCCATATGAGGAAGATACAGCGTTTGTATATTATTCTTCTGGGGGTAGAGACGAGCGAACATAGTAGAAGCAGGGTGTCAGGCAGGACAATCATTTATGCTATAAATAGAAGCGTGCCAATGAGTAAATAAATGAAAAAATTCATTTACTGGCAGCGTGAGTATAAAGAAAATAAGTGATTTGAGACCGCTTTTGGAACACGTGGAAGGCTCGCCCAACAAAAACAAATTAAAGGGGGCATAACTTTCGAGTGAAAACGGCACAAAGGAGTTGTCGTGGTTGACAGCTAGGGCTGAATAAATTATCCGTAAAACTCTTTACAAAAACACCTACTAATTAGGTTTACGCAACACGAGCTCTTAAAATACATCGTATCCTGAACAAAACGCTTCCGACTAAGCTTTGTAATCATTTAAGCTCGGTTCGATTTCTATCCAAAATATCTGTTTGGACTATAGCAGACATTTTTTGACTTTAGTTTTCGAGCTATCAAGGAGGTGCGGTCGTATGATTTTGAATCGGAACTTTTAAATCTGATTACATAGAACACTAAAATAAATACGACCTGTGGCCATTTGTCGCCATCCGGCATTAGTTTACGATCGATGATCTCCCTTCTTTAAAGCGACAGGAAACTGAATCGTAATTACCGCTGTTCTACGTACTAATAAAGACATGTTTAGAACTATTCAGACTCATTGTATAATATTGAATCAACACCAAGCGGTTGAAGATTTTATTTGAAAATATAACAGACGATTGATTATTCGTTATAATTCCAACTTGTTTGTTTCCTGAGGGCCAAAAATATACGATCCCTTGAATCCATGTCGGAATCTACTGACTATGAGGCATTGTGCAACTGATTATGCAAAGGCTTCTGTCCTAACAAAGATAAGCGCTACATCTCGCATGTTACTAAATGATATTTTATTGCGGTACAGGAGCACTAGGTTTCAGGAAATGTCAAGTGTTGGAATTGTTTTTCAGTGATAGAGAAACCCGCTTATTCAGTTGTATAAACTGCTCGTGTCTAGGTAAAGGTAATAGAACCAGCTTAGGCAAAAAAATTCACGTGGCACACGATATTACACAACATAGTAATTAACGATTTCACGAACAATACATTTTGCCCAGACAAAAGCACTCGTGAAGCAACATCTCGTCTTCCTCTAGTTTGTTGGGATATTAGATCGTACGTCTGGCTTTGCGGTAATCGTTGTCACTCTATCGAAGAAAGTCAAATACTCGACCTTTCGCAGAGACTGACGTCCGCTGATTTACAAAGTACCCAATTTACAAGTTTGAGCAGAATAGGACAATGGTGTCCTTAGTTTCTACCGATTGAAACACGTATCAACTCAGCCTTGTTATATATATATATATTCGAGATTCATTTCTAAGTATAAAAGTGAACAGTAAGTAATTTGTTAGAGCAACACGCAAGCTAAAGATAATCTTTCGTTTTTCAATGTTTACCGGTAGGTTGCTTATGATAGTAGATGGATAACTTTTATACACAGTAAGTTGAGAACGAACTTCGAGCATTTGCTTGCATACTGTAATCTTGAAACATAAATGCCTTAATCTGATTAGAGGAATACGCTCAATTGCAAAGTTCAACAATAAATACGAGATTGTAATATTAGATTTATCACTTCACGTTTGATTATGTATCTCCACTTCTCGTTTACAGAGCGATTTGTTTTATACCGTCCATGTGTTTTTCCGAAAAAAGAACGTGTTTTTTAGAAAAAAAAAACGCCATCAGTTACTTTATGAATCTGAAATTTAGTTCTAATCGTTCTCTTCATTTCACTAAGAGTCCATCAGATCTGACTCAACGCCAGTTTCTGGCTATGTCCTCGCTGAGGTTTTGAGCAGCGCGGCAACGCAACATTGTTAACGTAACAACCAACATATACAGGATGTCTTAATATTAACTGAGCGCGAGATGTTTTAATATCGAGGCTATCCTCTTGATATTGTAGACATAGTTTTTACAGTATAAACAATTACAATAGCAGCAGAGCATCTTTTATGTGGCAAAGCCTTAAGTTCTATTGGGCAAAGGATCGAGCTGATTAGTTGTTGCCAGCCGCAAGTTAACGTCAAACTGAGCTTCGAAGGTATGAGCTCCCAGAAACAGAGTTCTGTAACCGTTATATAGAACGAAGACATAGCTGTTTATCTCAGGAACCTAAAATATGCACTGATTTAGTGTCTTCTATTCCCTTAATAGTAATGTCCAAGGACGACGCAACGGGCGTCCACCACCCAGGGATACTGCTATCGTTACTATCTGCATAATCAACTTCCTAACTTAAACAGACAGAGGGAGTTTAGCAGGAGAGTTATATTGTAGATGATCCAGCCCATTCCATGGGACACGCGTTCATACTCATTCAGCCACATAAACAACATCCTATATCTTCACCAATCGCCGATCCACGGACAGCTTGGACCGTCAGCAGAATGTGCTGTGCCCTATTCTCTGCTCTAAGGGTGAAACAGAAAAAAAGCAGTTTGTGTTGGTCTGACCCAGCATGTTCTGTCCTGTTAGCCTCGATCATCCCGTCACAAGGCCCCTTGGATCCGATCACGTCTGCGACAGTCGATCTTGGTCGGATTTTGTTGGTTGCTGATGTAGCGTTGTTTGCTGAGCTCCGCCTCAAGGCCGCCTGAAGGCTGTAGCGGCAACGTCGTTGTTGTCGACGACGGCCGCTCTGCTGCTTCTCCATCCGTCCTAACGTTGCTCGACCCGATTTAGCTGTTTTTATAGCTTATGGCCATACGCAGAAATACGAGAAACGATGACCGGTATTTTTCTTTGTGTTTCTTCGTTTTGTAAAGTCGGTCTTGTATGGCAGGTAACGGCGCGATCGCTATCCCGAGACCTACAATCACGCCATCAGCTACTGGCTCGGCAGTAGTATTCCACTTAGCCATATTCAACGTTGAGAATTTTCTAGTCGGTCTAGGAAGAGGTGAAAGTCATCATATGCTTTTGTTGTAGCTTGCCTCACGGACAGTAAAAATATAGGACCCTGTGGATAAAATTTCGTTTTGACTTGCATTCCATTTATACGTATGGGGTGCATAAATAGTGTTCAATTTTGCCGACAATCAATTATCACTCGTTACAAGAATCCTAAAGGAACGGGAACTGGAGGAAAGTTCTAGATTTCCTTTGCACATAATATCTGTCGCTTTAAGGGAGCCATTTTCTAAATCCAACTTTTAGCGAGTTACACGAAGAGATGGGTAGGTCATGTGACATTTACGCGTACCTTAATGAAAACCACCTGGTCTGTGTACAGACCTAAAAATGTCTCATCTCTACTCTGCATCTCATAGGAGTAGTTCTTGTGCTCTATTCTCGGTGCTAGTCCCTCGTAGATACCAGGCGATAAAAGTAACAGAAAAGCAAAGTGATATTAATGTATCGAGAATACGCCGAAAGACCTAAAGCGGCTGATTCATTTGCTCGAGCCAGAGTTTCGAATGTCCTACGCGTGGCCGAAATGGCAAAATCTCGGCATGTTACAGATGATTATGTCTTCTATTTTACATAGTAGCATGGTAATGCCAACTCCATTTGAGGCATTTAGAAATGAATTTCGGGCTGGCTTCGCGAGCACAACGCTCAAGGTTACACTGACAGGTGTAAAATTCTTTACAAACGAAGCACCTTCACGACGTATTTGTTTCCCGCGTTGAACTTAGGCGAATTTTTCTTATTTGTCTACATCGTTAAGCTGCTAAAACCGTGTTCGTAGCGAACAGTCACCTATCGCTGCTGTTCGCCCGGCATCCTTTGGAGGTATTAGCAAATCCTTGGAATGATGCAAAAAATTGTTTGCAATATACGTTGACGCCTAGCCCTGACATGTACGCAACCCTTTAACATGATGTTTTGCTTAAAATTAGTAGAACCGCATATGTTTGGCACGTTAGGCTGTCATCTCGGAAAGGGAAAGCAAGTGAATAGGAAGCGGCCATGAAAAGCAATTGCCAGCATCTTCAAAGTTGAAAGCCTAGTATACCACGTTGTTTTTACTTAATTCAAATTGGAAATATTATGTTATTATTTATATACAAACAAACGATAATACAAACATACGATAAACTTCAGACGAGCTTTGAGTTATGACAAAGCGCTCGCTCTACGTATTGGGCAGACAATAAGTTCTGGGCTTTTGCACAAAATGTAATTACGTAACTGGTACGCACCTTTCATATGTTAAGTTTACTTATGTGAAAATGTTCTAATGCGTAAGGTGGAGAGGCGAACTATTTATGTGGCATCTTCCTTGCCAGTAAGTATGTATATTTTACAAAGTGGGGACGATTATGGCTGTTTTTACTGCGCCGCTCTAAATAATTTCCAACTGAGTCTCTCTAAAATGTGACTGATAGATAACAGATGAAGCCTGCAGGCAAACGTTCTAGTGGCATAAAATTGAGCTAACCAGTTAAGCTTATTTGAGAGAGATCACGCAACTAATTCCACGAAGTATTGAAGCCCTTTTTTACGTGAACCAGTATTTGATGTGGAAGGCCGACTGGAGTTTTTCTCAACTCTACTTGGCAGAAAGTGTCGTCATCTATCAGACCGTAACCGCAGTTTCAATCAAAGTGCCATAAACGTATATAAATGTTATCCAATGGCATATTAACCTGTTTGTCTCTTATCTTTACAGCCGTTACCTAAATACGGCTACAGCAGAGAAAAACTTAGAGCTATTTTAGTCTCTACCTCAGGAAGCTTTATTGTAACGGTAGTATCTCTGCATCTAAGCCGACCTTGATCGTGCAGTAGAGGCGGCCTACATTTGCCCTGTGTACACATCTATCGAAAATACTAGTTAAATTATTTCATAGCAAAAAGCTGGTTTACAATTTGATAGTGTACGTTTTACGGTCCCAAAACATTTCAACCCAGTAGCTGATACGTTCTCGAGGCTATCTACCTGTGCTTCTCCATTCAATGCGAACAGAACCCCAACGGTAGAAAGAAATGTGCTGCTTTCCTTTCGGTTATCAGAAGTGGATAGAGCGAAAAGTTAGAATATGAACGGGTGACAACAAGATGCCGACATGCAACAACGACAACAGCTACGACAACGACAACCTGTGAGGGCCAGGAAAAACATGGCACCACCAGAGCCTCAATGTCAACGAAATAATAGCATCAACAGCTCAACAGTGTACTTCGCGTCATTCGTCCTTTGTTTTCCTTTGTTCTCCTGTCTATTGCCTTCGACGTCTGGTATCGAAAGCAGAAGCAAAATGTTCAGCAGCTGTGTTGACTTGCAGCAAACGCATTGCGCTGGTTAGTGCAATACGAAAGCGAAACAGATTGTCGAATATTGACAAAACCTTTCCCTCGGGCGTTCCCCCTGCACCCCTTTGGTTTGCCATCGAAATGGTATGTATAACCACGATACGACAACGTCAAATGTGCGTATCAGGTAGTGTGGCAGGTTCGGATAATAATTTTCTATAAATAGCAGATTCTATTGAAGCAAATATCGAATCGTAGTTTTCATTCTTTTTATTAGTGTGATTCTATTTGTTGCTTTTCGTTTTTGTTATTTTCTCTTCATCCTTCCACGCTAAGAAGTATCTAATGTTCTATATATGACCCTCTTTTTCGCGTTGTTCATGTCTGTATCATTAGCCAGTGTCTGCACGAGCTATATGTGGTAAGAACGGCTCTCTAAAAGAACCAAGCTCGTTCTGTCGTAAAATTGGAAAGATTTGATAGCAAAAAATCTAGCACGAGTTTGAACCGACTAAGTAAAGGCCTTATATCTTGTCAACTATATAATAGATGCTGACATTAGTTTCCGCTGGAGAACGAAGACTTACATGCAAGAGCAGCGCCAGTATCGGCACCATTAACACGGCACCACCAGCAAAGCGGCGATGATGACGGCGCCAATGGCGCTCGGTGCAACTGCAAAGACGTGTGGCGTAACACTGTGCTATCATGGAAACAGCGGACGGAAAGGATGGAAAGAGACATCAGCAATGAGACAAAGGCCGTGGACCGTACTACGTTATCGTTTTGTTATTTCTTTCCCTTTAGACCCTTTAGCTGTTCTCTAATGTGGGGGAAAGCAGAAGAAAAAAAGCAACAGAAAGGAAGAAATAGAAGGAGGTTAGGCAAAAAGGAGGACAAGTTCCGTAAGACCGACCGCGCACAAGGTCTCGTCTAGCAGCAGCAGCATAAACTGAGAAGGCGTGTTAAATGCTCAACAGTTTTAACTGGTTATTGTAAAAAAAATGATTACTATAAAAATATTCAAACAACATACCAGCGTTTCAACTAAAACGTACAGGAGATGAAAAAATCGTACATTGAAATTACGCTTGTTGTATTGCTTTTTTTTCTAAAATGAAAGCGTTATGAAAGACAGTCTATAGTAAATATGTTTTCGTTCTTAAGTTCGACTTCCAAGCTCTTTGTGCAAAAAGACAAACTTCATACTCTTGGAAGACAACCGTGTAACTGTCTAGAGAACTCTCAATAAAGTTTTATTCATTTGCACGCGTTCAGAGGGAGACATATGCGTGATGATGATGTTTAAATTTTCCGAGAGATCAACAATTTCGATCATTTTACTTCCAGTTTAATGTTAGCTAAGGGATGATTCTATTCCTTATTCAAGCGTAGCTCCATGGTGACCACGAGCCTGTGATTTAGCTCCGTCGAATCCCTCTATTTCTTATTCAGCAGAGAACTTTAGTAGTCCGGACAGCGTAGATGATTGTAGGACAAATGAGAAGTTCAGTACTTAGTCCATTTCGAGCTACGCTTGAACTCTTATATATGTCGACCCTCGTTCTCCACTCAGATTTGATTCATCATCTACGATTGTACTTGTAAACAACAAATTTGAGACGTATAGTTGTTCCCTTAATTCGACAGCCTGATGCTATCGTATCGAATAAGATGTCAGCCGAAATGCCTTGACGCTGTTGTCCTTTTTGTCGGGCAATGTTTGGGATCTGCGAGAGCTGATCAACGATTCGCCGCACATAGGAAAATACATTCATAGGTGTTACAACGGTGCCAATGTATACTGATAAAACGTTCGGTAATTCGTGCAAAGAGTCTATGCTGCGGTCGAAATCAAACGCACAGGCTCCAGAAGGCCAATCCGCAAGTGGACAGAAAAATATGTTTTTTTTTTATAAAAACACCTCACAGTTGTAGATTGTATTTGCCTAACGACATATATTACTACTTTACATGTACTTTTCGTATATGTTTATATCAATTTTTTGAGATTTCTTATTTTCAGGGTAAAAGTGTTTTTCTAGACGCATGTACAGACATTTTGTATCAAAGTTCCGGCTGTTGCATATGTGCGCTGTATTATTCTAAAAATGTAACTGGCGCAACGCTCTCTGGGCTAGTCCGTGAGTTCGACTCTCTGAGAAAAATAATTTTCTACTGTGATCTCGATAACACTGTCGATAGTCAGCAAGGCTAAAATAAAAATAGATTCTTGATTTTTCCACAAACCGTGAATCAGTAGATCATCCTTTGATCAGAATTAGTTATCAATAGTTCGCCTGATTACGTTACGGGTCCATATAATTAGAATAAAATTAGACAGTAAATAAAACAACAAAACTAATAATGACAGATGAACAGAATTTTGACCGTCGTACGATCCTTCGGCTGTTTACATTAGCAGTCTCAACACCGATCATATTGTGAAGCAGATACGACAACTTCAGCTCAACTCAGCGTTGTTACTTTCGTTGGATAAAGAGCCTTAAAAACAATAAAACCATAAGAAAACTATTGAACTATGGAAAAACAGCTAATTTGATGCGAACAATTCGCTAACTTATATTGTCTTTGGCACCCGTTCAAAACTTGGAAAAGTTGCTTTAAATAATACGGCATAGTTTTTTTTATCATATACTTAGCAATTACCTTACGTACAAGTGGTTCGAAACCACGGAGCGATGTTAATCGCTTCGAAGGCAGCTCTGTGTACGGCGACGTTCAGAGATGCGGTCGGAAAGAACACAGCAGGTTGTATGTTGGGAGCATCTGTAAACGTTACTGAATGCATTCCCGGATTCATCCGTCCTTTCATCATGTATATCGCGATCTCTCTCTTTCTTTCTTTATAAGGGACACTTATTTTGGTGCGCTGACTTTCGCCCCATTACAATCACCAAAGGTTCATTCCCTGACAAAAGAGACGGACGATACAAAAGGACAAAACAAACTCGGCCTAGATAGGTCAGATTAACAGGCCGAGGCTTTCATATCATGAAACCTAAAGCAGCTATTTGAGAATGCCTGTTAGTGTAAGGATACTTAAACTTCTATTCAATATAAAGTGATAAATTCACGCACATATAGGTCGCTTGTTGTTCCTTCTGAATACGAGCTCATGTGTCGTTCAACCGCAGGGGCTCAACCTGGTCGATGTTGTCAACTCCGTATATAGCAAGTGCCTTCTTTCACATCCGAAAAGTTACAGAGCTGATAAATATGTTTTTAACTTTATTAGTTTGGCAACCGTCTGAATCTTTTAGACACTGGCCGTTCAGTTTGACGAGCTAAGTCGCGCTTCATACGACGTGAACGAGCACAGGATGCTCTGTAGCTTTGGGAAGTTTTTAAATGTATCAGGGGAACCAAAATTTAACCTATGGCATCGTATTTCCTGATTGTACATGATCACATTCTGGCCATAATCAGATACAAAATCGCACTTGCAAATTTTAATAAACGCCAATGGTAAATTCTGCAATTAGCTGCAATACGCTCTGGGAACAATTTAATGGTAGATCACTCATACTTTACAGTACGACGCTTTCGCCCACTGGTTCACCCACGCCCCGGTTTTATCCGAACCCATTGGCTACCCTATGTACAAATTTGTGTCAGTAATGTATAATACATCCCATGCATACCTGCATGCTATTAGCGTGTGTGCACGAGAGAGAATAAGTCTGTATGTCGTTGAGCAAAAACGGATCTATGCAGGTCTAAGCATATTCACTACCGTTAGATGCATATTCGGCGTGAAAACTATGTCCGTCTCGGTGAAGTGTGAATGCTGAGCTTGACCCGAGTAGTAGAAGGCGGACGGTGGCAGCGAGCGGGCAATAACGACCTGGATGGAACAACGTCTAAGGCCCAACAGTGCTTTGTGTGAGAGGATGGCTGAACCCAAATGGCATGCTAATGTGGAACTGCCAGTAGCATTCTAACGGTCATGGATCGATGCCCATAAAGAGCAGCAGTAAACTGAGCGTTGTAAGCGACCGTACGTAGCCATCCTACCCTACACGAATAGACCAATGAGACTGGTTGCAGGAACCACTCTAATTATTACTGCTTTCGTAAGCATCAGGCAGAGTGACGTCGAGTCAGTCGGAGTTGGATACGTATCGAGACGCGGCTCCTTCGTGTCCTGCTACGTATCTACCGTATAGAGTACCACTTGGAGCAATAATAATAATAATAGTAGTAGTAGTAGTGTTCGGGAGTTCCCTCACGCATGTACGAATGAGGAAGATTAAAAACCACCTACGTAGTCGTAGTGAATGCCTGTAATCACTCTTCGATTTTGTTCGATCTAGCCGTATGTTAATGCTCTACCACTGAACAAGTGATGTCACAAAAGAAGAAGGGTTTTTCCTGTTAGCCCATATTCTTAAAATTCGAACGTTCGATTTTTTTCGAAAATTTCGTGGGCACCTTCTTACATACTTCTGAGCAAAATACGCTCACTGCATCGTAAGCTGGTCGCTACCACACTAACCATCTAATTCTATTGGAAGGCAAATAAGATGCATACCCATAGTTTTACCAGACGCCTACTGAACGTAACTTGTGGCGTTAACTGTGAAACAAACCAAACTGAACCATACAACTTTTGCATCTTGAACGGATCGTATGTGTACAAATTCTAAATACACATCAATTTTTGATCGGTGATGTTTTTCCATCTAAAATATATAAACTGTATTGGAGAAAACGTTTCATCCGTTTGTCATCGCGAGGCTCCACTAGATCCCCTCTATGTATGTCACCCTATCGCCTCGGGGATATATATATATATATATAAGTACAGGAGCTGTATTAAGAGACGTTGCTTGATACTGATGCGGAGTGAACTGAAGGTGTTTAGAATTTGCTACTTTTGCATTTTCTGTCAATGTATACGTTTTTTTACTGATGGACCCATAATATTGACTGGATACAATAAATATGCCACATCAGCAGAGAGGTATTACCGACGCTATACTAGCAAGTTCATTATCTCTCTAAAACATATGCCCATACGGACTTGTACGTTTCATTGTATATGAACGCCACGAAATATGCTCACTTACAATGTAGCTTGTCATTTTTTCCGTTAAGCTCTCTATGTTATATTCGATATTTTAATCACTAATAAACAATTGAATCTATCGAAACGTTAAAGGAACATTACACGATGTGAAATTCTACGTGGTACCTACTAGTTTTATATACATAGTATGTCTACCTGCTTTTCTGCACCGGTAAAGCTCGTGTATAATCCCATGTAATAATTTTGATTTACGATGCTTTTATAACGACGTTTGTTGCTTTTGATACCTAAAGCTGACACAATATTCCGTATGGACATACGCATTACTCCGTATCATTCGGAGTTCCGAGCTTTATTCTGTATGATCACGCGAGCCATCCACTAATAGATTTTCTTCTTGATTTTGGTAGCCTAAATATCTGCAAAAAAAAAAACGAACAACGCCTGCTTGGGCTGTACATTGGGTCTGTGAAGAAATACGTTTAACACATGAACGAAGACAATAGTAAGCTAGAATTGCTTGGCGTACGTCAGGTACGCTACACAAAACGTGTGTAACTGACTAGAGTAATTTATAGATAGGAACAGATGTACATTTTAAAACCTTAGATGTTTATGAGTCAATAATTATTCATTAGATAGCTATTCCTACAGTTAAAGGATAGGGTAGGCAAGAAGATTTTTATTCCAATTAGCGTTTAGCAGGGTAGCTACCACAGCGATAGGCCGGCCTACTACGTCGTTATTAATAGGAGAATTATTAAAGGTAGTAGCAGCTTACATTGAAGACGATGTAGTCGAGTATGGTGTCAGTCACAAACCCATATTTGTGAAGCAGCCTTTGCTGTATGCCCCTCCTTTCGTATATCGTTAGTACGAAGTAGAGGACGTTGACGTGTACATGAGGTGCCGAAGTGCAGGCATTGCGCTGCCTGTCTAACACCACCAACGTGTTGTCGAAGTCTTATGGAAGACCTATCAGTAAGTTTCGGGAGTCTCAATGTTATCCGACTTTAGGGTGCATGTGCTAGCGACGCCACTGTTACAGACCTTTAGCATGAGAGCGCATCAAAAGGCCGGAAGTCATCACACCATCGTGGTCCGTGTGCGATCTATACGATAACATAGTGTAGAATATCGTTAAGAGGGTCAGGCAGCCCACGGGAAACATCAGGTCGTATTTTTCAACTTTTGACACTGCCGACCGTTGTGTGACGCCTCTCCTAGATAATCTTCAAGTGGATGGGGTGAACTGGAACGCTTCCTGAGATAAGTTTGCTTTGACTAGAAAGTGTTTCGCTTGCGTTGAAGTTAAAATGAGGAAAGAAGCCCAATGAGTATACAGGTGTTTGTCCACAGATGTGAGTGAATCAAGCAATTTTGCTTATTTGTCAATTATAGATCTAGTTGGGGTTGGATGCGCCCAGAATTAAATATTTTTTTTACTCTCAGTATCTAAGTCGCTAGACATGCTTTTAGATAGGTGTTGCTAGATTTATCTCGCTTTTAATCTAACAGATCTAAACGGCATTAAAGTAGTATGCCAGAGTAACTATTCATCAATGCTAAAATTTGAACCAGCGATGACATCATGTTTATGGTCATCGTGGCAGCGCAATGAAAGGTGTATCGCCCGACCACGTTGCTCCTGAAGGGCATAAGTTTTTTTCTTTAATGCGTAAGGACACATCCTTACGACTTACGACTCGAAAACACCAAACATAATCGAAAACACATCGCAAGCCTTCGTAGCAATGAGCGTTTAATGCTAATTTGGTGACTAAAGGAGGATATCCCACCGGAAAAGCGTGTTCATTCGATACAACTGCTGTTTGCTCCTATCACGGTGCGGTTAATACCCTATGATGAGTCATTTTTGACACTATTATCTCTAAATTTATCCAAAACTTTACAATAGTGGCCACGAACAAGTCGCACGATACGTTTTGGTCCACCAAGACTCGCAAAGTTTGGCTCAAGCATGCTGCGTACATAAATATTTTTTGCCAAAAGTATACCGAAAGATATGCGGGGTGGGGGAGGCTAAAAAGATATAAAAGGATTTAGAGGACCTCACAAATTGCGCTTTCATTTCAAAAAATCTGGTGACGATAGGTCTTCTTGTCTCGAAAGCAGCTTTTAACTGTTGCATAGGAATTCTGGAGTTCAGAAAAAGCATTTTTAATTTTTGGCGTTATTTAGAGCCTTTTAGGTACAATGTCCTATCATTGTTTTCTCATTTGAACTTCTTGTTTCCTTCGAACCTTTCTGAAGTCGTATAATGACGAACAGCGGCGTAGATTGCCGATCTTATAGATTTCTCGGCGAAGGGATTTTTCCCATTCGATGTTGAGAGGCCGAACGTCGTGCCCTGGCCGTGGTGATGTTATATGAGAAAATTATAGACTGTGCTATAGCATCGAAGATGTCTGTTACAACAAATCGCCTGTCAAAACTTATTTATTAATAATTACTACTATACCCATTGAAATCTAATAACGATTTTATTGTTATAGATGAAAATTGTCCTCAGTAAGTACATGAATAATAGTTGACCTGACGGAAATTTCAGTGGAATACTGGGCTTGCCTCGTCAAAATATTAATCTCTTATTATTTCTAACATACCACTTTAAAGCCCATGTTCTAAATAAACAAATATATGAATCGGTTGATACTTGCGGAAAAATACTATATATTATTGTTTACAAATTAAATGAACAGGATAATTTCACGTCGGCTAAATCAGAGGACCTCGATTTCTTCAACAATGACAATAGATCCACTTTCTTGGTATTACTTGTATTACGGCAAAGCATTACGCGTCCACGTCGCTGATCCGGGCGTGCGGTGGTGCAACTTATTTATATGAAGTAGATCACACGGCTTCTAACATGTACATAAAAAAAATTCTGTTAAGCCATTTAAGCAAGCATTTAATTTTTTTTTTTTCCTATTACGAAATTAGTTCGTTTCACTTGTATCGCCAATCAGTTAACAGCGGAGTGGATAAGGACTGGGTTTTGGCATTTCAACTTATACGCGTTCTGGGTAAGGGGGTAATTTATACGATATCCCCCTCAAAGCTTATTAATACCATCGACGAAGGTTACTTTTGCCAAAATCTTAAAATAGCACGTAACACGAAACTTATAAGAGCGCTAACCCTATTTGTCTATGAGCACATATAGTTATAAATATCTGCGTAGGCCAAACATACGTTTAAGTGTGCTTACGGTGTCAAAGTCCCAATATATAGGAGACATCTATCTGAAAGCGTTATCGCTTCTTAAGAATGCTGCGTTGAGTTTGAGAAATTGCTTCTTCCCTCTTGTATGGTAAGGAAGAATGCAATGGAAAAACAGGAACGGATGACGGAGGAATATACCAACCCCCGAACGAGGCGTTTCCCTTAGTTTCACCTACGAGAAACTCGGTGAATTGGAATAAGCTTAACGTCTTTCTCAGCACATACTTGGCAATTATTTCACACCAGCGAAGAAAGATACTATTAAAGTGGAAGGTAGGAGAAAATGTTCACTGTTTTTGCTTCTGGGCCACCTCCGTATATCAGACTGCTTAGATGCTATCTGTATTTTTGGCATCGCAAGTTATGTATTCCATTATTTGAAAAGCTTATGTAATACTGCAAACGTCTCTTGAATACTATATCTGTCAACGCTGACATGATCTGGAAGGTTCTTGCCTTAAGTAGGAAGTGTGTCATTATATATTCGAATAAAATTGGGCTAAAGGGTACTTCTTGACCTTAGTGATATCATGTAAATAATCCGAATAAGAACAATTTTCGGATGAGCAAACAAAAAAGCAGGCTGTCTCTTCTAAACAGCAATCGATTTAAAGAATGATATACATAGCACTAAATCAAAGAAGAAAAACTTCATCAAATCAACATTCGAAGTAAGCGCAAGTAAGTATAGTTTTCACGAACATAAAAAGGTGAAACTGGATTACATCTTCGCATATGACTGAGGTGCTGAACTGGAGAGTGAATTTATACATATACCCGCTAGCCGTTTTACTATTTCTCTTCACTGTCCACGGTGTTTAAAATAGATGGTCGTCTTTACCTTCTTGTTTCTTCATTACATTGGCTTTTTCAGTTGCCATCCCTTTAGATGTGCTCAGGGCCACAACGTCCGCACGAGCAAGTAACGCCTTGCCTCAGCTCTAACCGCCCCTTCATATGCAGCAGTAGCAGCGGCTAGCGCTACGGACCTCGTTTGCCGTTCAGGAGGATAGAGCCCCAGTTGTGTTTATTGCCCAAGGTCCCCGAAAAGCTCTTTCTGCTACTTTTTTTTTTTTTGTTTCCTTCAACTTCATTTACCGCGTCTGGCAGGTTCACCCTACATGCAATGCCTTCAGACGGCGGCCGTCTCTTTCCGCTCGGCGTCGGCTTACACCGTCGGTCAATATCAAAGTATCGTTAGAAGGCAAAACGAATGACAACCAGCCCTCGTTGAGTCTCATTTGCCCTAGAGGTGCGCATCCGGACAGAGGAAAACAGATCAGAAGGTTTGATGCTATTGACACGACATGGCAAACGGCTACCTGCGGAAAGCGTCGTATCTTTTCTTTGCCCACATAGGGCGGAAACAAGGATATTATATGGCCTTTCTTATAGCTAATTTATTTCTTAAGTAAGAAAAAAAAAACGAGGAAACAAGACAAAAGCCTAACTTACTTATCGAAATAAAATTACACAGAACGGTGAAATGTTTTAAGGTATTTTGTTACAGAATTTAATTTCCCTAAATTGCAGACTCTCCCCAGTAAGATGTCAACGGCGTTTTATTTAAAGAGTTGTTTAAAAAAAACGCTCTTTATTTAGTACCATTTTGCTGGGACTTGTGTACCGAGCTGTCACATATATACCCATAATATCGGCTTTATTTTCGACAGTTATGTCCAATGGCTAGAACAGTTCGTGAAACTTACAGCATCTAGGACGGCTAGGATGGTGAAGTTTTTATTAGACGGACTCAAAACGAGCTCTCTTGAAGTCCTGAAAGATTGAACTGCCAGTTTGAATACAGGCAGAGAACAAGAGCAGTATGTTGAACAGGAACTCGTATCCTAAAGTTTTTATCGCAGGACTAATGTTTTGGCTGCAGCGTTCACGTGCCATTTTACTATGAGGTGCTATTTAAATTATACTAAACCAGAGCGGTGCTTGTTGACAGCCAGCCCTAGCGACATAATGTACGTAGCGAAGTGTCTTCTATTTGGGTTTATATACATAAGACCACGGCTAACGATGTCACTTTTTAGAGGGTTACTTATTCGATACTAGACAAAAACATTATATGACATAACTATATACATATTTTGTAAGTGTAAATAACATCGCATAATTTTTGGCATGACTAAAGGCTCAATACTTTATTGATATGCTAAATTATCTTTTAACGTTCCTTCAAAAGTAACCGAGTATAGAAAATGCTCGCCTGGCATTCATACGATCTTTCACGCACAACTTAGTTCTAGTAGTTCAGATCCGCAGTTAGATCAGTCGTCATTTTCGCTTTGGCAAGCACAGAGAGCGTAAAGTATAATTAATTCTAAAAAAATAACTACTATCAAATACGTATACTGTGATACCGCCGTTACTGCGTAACTTAAAAATAAACAAATTTTACTAAACATAGCTTGTAAGAAGAAAAGGTGCTATGACAGAACTTTTAGAGCAAATTTAATTAAGTAACTGCTGTATAGCTGTTTAGTTATAAGCCAATTAGTATAGCTAGGAAGCGTCAAGCAGGAGTTAACAAAACCCCAGCTGCACTAGAAAAATGCTCAGGACGTATCCTATAAACGGACGCCGGCAATAGTTCGAATTCTAAATATTTAGAGTTTGTAAGTTAAACATCGGCAACCTGTACACTTTCCGTCCTATTTCTACCTAACTAGAATATAATCTGAAATAGTTATATTGCTCTATTGGATGTTCTATAATCTGTACACAAACGCATATATCGAAGTACACATAGCCAAATACTTGAAAGCGTTCTTTATATAACGATATTGCGCTGCGCTTGATCAAGCACGGAGCAGTTGATAGGACTAGACTCCCTCTCAGCGCATTCGTTTTAGCACGTTGAGCTCGCGTGCTTCATTGAACAGCACAATCTTTTTAGCTACTATCTAAGTTCTTCGAAGCTCTATTGACTGAATGGGTGCAGAATGCCTTCAGGCAAACACGATATTTAATTAAGCATGTTGTGAATGTCAAAACACGTAACACTTTCCCCGAGTCAGACCTTCAAAACCTCCGAGTTTCGAGCTTTACGTCCAGTGTCGCCGTTAGGAATTCTATCCTTCAATACCTAAACGCATTGAGCAATCGTGGATATATTTTACGTTAATTTCTGCTAGAGGCCGGGGAATAGGCGAATAGCCAAACACGTATTCGCCACGTCAAGCGCCTGCCGTCGTTTTCCTGTTAAAACTATCGCTACGGATAATGTTTGTTTGCACTTTACAAAAACTATCTTCACTTCACATAGGATCATTTACGTGGTAAATATAAGCGTTCAAGCTTTATATAACAACGTAACACTGCATATAATCGTGTAATTTGTTTTTGCTTTATGGCTTGAGTTTCATGGTCTAATGTCGAAACTTCGCGTTAAACAACCACTCTTCTATAATAACGCTAAGACGATTTTCCCGAACCTGCTCACTCTATACAAGAATATAACAACTATAATCTTAAGGCGAGGCCTAGAACTATTTATTCATTTAATCTGCTTGATTTCTAATCTTATTTTCTGCGCGTGGTACATTCTAATTGAAGAAAGCGCTGAAAGAAGAACGGAAAGGTACGTTTAGATTTAGGTGTAGAGACGATTGTCCATATCCAGAAACAATGTACATTAATGATTGTTATAATTGATTTATTATATTGCACAGATACATTGGAATACTAATTGTCGACTTGGGTCGTTGTGTGTTGTCAAGCGCGCCGTTAACTTGCTGAATAGGCCATCGCTTTTCCGTTCGTCTTGACTAATATCAGACAGCTCCTCGTAAAAAAGAAAGAGCTCAATTAAAATAGAAAGTCGTTCACACTTTGGTGTGGAAGCAATAGTTCGTAGTTAAACAATTTCTAAGTTTACAGGATCGCTAAAGTTGTTGATTTAGCAGCTACAGGTACCCTTTGCCGCTCCGATGAACATCGCAGTAGCCCGACATGTCGTGTGGTGCATTAATAACACAGTGACCAAACACATCACGGAGCGACCTTTCTGTCTAACGTCCTCTTAGCTCGTTTCCTATTACAGGTCCGACGTGAGGACTGGTCCATAGGTGGGTTAAGTTAGCTGGTACCAACGGGTCCTCGAACCCTTGCTAGAAAAAAGCTGTTAGTGAGGACTTGAACATTATTGGTTTTCTTATGGTGTCTCGATTCGATTTAATCAGGACACTGCGAGGTTGGATGGTGGGTTCCTGTGTTTAGAAATATTTTCCATAGAGAGGTGATGACAGACAACCGATTTTTCAAATAAGCGTAACGCCTCACGGGGTATGCGCTCCGACTGCCGCCTTGACCCGGGTGTGCCAGACAAAGGGTAGCTGCCCAATTTTGCAGCCACACACAATTGCTAGTCTCTCTCGAAGTGCTGCGAACGTCGATGTATTTGGGTGTCCTTGTCTCGCCTTCGCGAAAGACCAATTCGACTTGTTTCTTTATCACTTTTCTTTAAAAAGGCGATTTTGCTTACCGATTCTTTTCACTTGTAGGACAGTCTCAGGGGTACCATTTGTCTCCACTCCTTACTGAATACCCACCTGGAAAAGCGCAATTGACGCATATCGCTGATAAAGTGTAGGGTCGTATTTAGTGAGATACTCGAGACTGAGCAGGGCTTTATTATTAATTAACATGTTTGAAAAGTGAAAATTGGATTTATTTATTTTCAGTTGTATTTTTAGACCTAGCATACTTAAACCTCACACAGCAGTCATATCAATCCGATATAATTTGAAAAATCCAATAAATTCTGTATATATATAATATATATATGTAATAAAATTAATTATGTTTAGTATAAGTAAATCTATTTCATCTAGTCAGAAAATTCAACAACTGTAATTCTGTAGCTTCATAATAGCCTCGCCAAGAGAGGACACCATATAACACGTACTGCTAGGCAGACTTACCTAAATGAACTCTGTGAACCTAACAGGTTTCACTTTCTAGCATCTTTTGCCCTTTGGGCCCTGTCGTTCAAAACGAAGCAATCAACAATGACGGATGTCCTCTACAAGTGGTTCCATTTTCACAGAGTACAATATACTAAAATTCCTCTATCGCTTTCTTCATTCTGAGCGCCAGACGTATACGCTCGTGAACCCATAGAACTTTTCAGCATAGAGTATTGCAGGAAAAGGTTGTCTCTATATTCGATTATAGGACTACTAGAAAAGAAAGTGTATGGTGAATCAGAAAAAGCTTGATTGGCGTGAAGTCCGAACGTCTTGATCACAGCAGGCGCCACTGTCTTTTGGGTTGCCAAGGCGCCCACTATATCCTTCCCCTTTCAACGTCAATATTCAAGCTTCCGCAGCTGCAACGAGGCCAGTGACACAGCCGACGTCAACTTTATTATAGGCAAATCTGCATGTGAGATTTATTTCGCCACATCGCAAAAAGTGTTTTAATAACAAATATGGATGGGAAGATGATCGATACTAATCCTGTATGCTCCTTGTAATCACGATATCTACTGCAAGCCCATGTGGACATGTGCAACAAGTCCACAAATAAGCGTTTTGTTAACATTTTGTTAAATGCAGAGAAGTTTAAAATATCCGTTGTTGGAAATCTATTGTATAAAAAAGCGGGACGAGATTTAAACCGTTCCGGACTGAGTGCCCAGGACAAGGTAAGTAAGTGGTAGCTATAAGATATTGCACATTGAATAAGCGTAATAACAGCCAGTACACGTAGAGCTCGTGCTGTGGGCCTAATTTTCTATTACCTATAAATGCTGCACTTCGGGCCGAAAATGGATTTCATCGTTCAATATGCATATTATGTTATAGCAAATATTTTAACGTCATCAAAATTATCTCAAACTTAACTAACGCTGGGTTTGATCCCATAATTTCAGTTCAACCTATTTAGGTACACCTTTTGAAATACCGAGCTAAATTTCATGTACTGCAGAACCAATAAATCGTTTACAATAATAAACAATAAATTTAGAAACTTTTGAATTATATACGCCTTACTTACCAACGAACACGTTCATTAGTAATAGACAATTGATTGCAGTAAAATAACAAGTCAAACTAAAAGTCTGCAATTGTGTTTCACAGATAGGGAGCTTGAAAAGTAAGCTAATAACTCTAGACGCATTAATAGTGTTTCCCGGCAAGCTTTCGATCCTACGGCTGTTAGTATATCGCTCGCCAAACGTAAGTGTAGGTGCCGAATGTCCTCAGATCACCATTGATACTAAGAGGAATTCCTTAAGCAACGAATATTAAGCGCGTACACTTGTGGTGCGAGTTTTTTCCACCTCATTGCGGAGTGACCCCGGCACTTAGTAGAACGAATTGGGTCAGGTACTTCAGTGTTGGGCAAGTGGGGACGACCCACTTTCCTTCTTAAGACCTTCTTCATGGTTCTGATGGGACCTGAGTTAAGAACAATGCAATTTATTCGAATTCTCTCTTTGGCAGCAACAACAACGACGAAGTTGGAACTACTTCTGTTCGACGTGTTGGCTGAGACCACAGTTACACGTATATTACCGACTTAGCTTACGTAGAAGTGTAATCTAAATATCATGATCGTTTCATTTCGTCATGGGACGTCGGCCATTTTACGAAAGGTCCTGGCTTCATCCTAAAGGCCCGCCTATAGACTTTTTCTACAGCGAAACCAGCTGAGAAAGTAACGAACCGGCTTAGCACAGAGTGTCTATTCTTATCGTTCGCTATAAGGTTCCTGCGTTTTTTTTTATCCACAAACAATGGCGACTTAAAGGCATCAGGTTCGCAAAAAACCTCGGAACAAGAAGTCGTAGATTCTTAACTGAAGTCTGCCGGATGATTCCGTTCCGGTAAAAGTTGTTTTCGTTCAAACAGCTAAACCTGACCATCGTCAACTTTGGATCTTTCCCTTCTCTTTAAGGACTAGAAAGATATTTAGAGCTGAATTGGAAAAAAAAAAAACAAATTTAAGCTTCTGTGGCCAATTACCTCTTAAAGATTCTTTATATATTGTGGTGACAGTTCTGGTATACTTCACCGATACGACTATTTCATTATTAAGAATGCCGCTGGCATCACTACAATATCTGGATTACTAGGGATCCTTACGGCTGCAATATAAATGTGATTAAAGTGTAATCATTAACTTTAATTGTTTTGTCAGATGATCAGGCCACACGCATCCGAGCACCTAAAATAGGTATTCAATCTCTTGTAACTGATTCAGTCAGGTTGCTTATATGATGCGGGAAATAGAAGTATTTTTCTCGCTCTAGTGCCAAAGAACTCAGAATTGAAAAGCTATAGACATTTAGTTCCAAGGTTTGTCGATCATAGCTGTTAGCGATTCAAATGTAGAATAATTAATAAACAAAATAAAGCGTTTTATTGTCTACCCGGTAGGGCAGGTTTAAAATAACGTTTTATTGCATTATTCGATTATTTTAAATTGAATAGAACTGAACGATAATATTGTACTGCGATGCTCCTCGAGGCCAACATAGGACCAAAATAAAAGGCACACATACGCAAAACAATCTAGTTGAATGCTGAATTATCCACGATCGAATGGAGGTGGAAACTATAGAGCAAGTTGTTGCACCTTAATAGCAATTGGCAGCATTTACGGTTATTATTACTTTATAATTAAGTAGAAATACTTTCCTTTCTTTGGTAATCGCTTTCTATCGATAAGCAACACTTTATCGATCATCTTCTTTAATGTTTTAAGTACAAAGGTAGACTGTAAGGAAGTTGTTAGAAGCACCCGTGTGACCTTAACAACCTCTTGACCTCAAGCCACATCACCAGACTAAATAATTATTTAGGCTAAGTAGAAGATAATCGGTCAAACCTCAGTGCTTCACTATCCTAACCTGCCCATACCCATTTAGTTCTGCAAGGAGACGTCACTGAGCTAGTTTGTGCTCTACGGCCGATCCAGGTATCGTTCGACGTTTTTAGTTGATTTATTATGCACACCATGCGCGGCCATATCCTAAGTAAGGTCCGCTAATCTCGTGACTGCATACGAGTGCCAGCACACATTCTGGCCCTGTCACCAAACATAAGTGTACATGCAATCCACACCATTTATTCTTAGAATTTAATTGTACAACTCTGACTCTTCGAGCACAAGCGGTACAATATTGTGTTTAGTTTGAACTTAGCTAAAGTTCAAACAGCCGCTGGATACTACTTTTGCGTTCAAAGTTATGGTAGCTCACATACTCTAGCTGTTAACTGGTAAACTACCAAGTAAGAAGAGATGGGACAATACCTTTTACAGCCGTTATGTTATCCGCTTCTGTAAATAGCAGGAAGCTATACTAGTAAGTAGAAATCCGGTAGCTCCCAAAAAACGTGTTCACTTGCAAACTTTCCAAACAACCATTTCCAGTCTTAATTATGCCCTTTTATGTCCTCCTTCTTGTGGTGCAGAGCCGATCTGCTGACCCTATGCTGAATTTTCGTGATGTCTAATAATTAACTAGATTAAAAATAAAACACGTTATAAAAATAATTAGTTAAAAAATATACGCGTTATCAGGAATTATAAAAATTTAGCGCGTCATTATAAGCGTTTCGCAGAAGGGGTCAGCTGGTTGTATGAAACGCCCTGGCACTTCGAAAATTTTATTGATTCGGCCACAGAAAATCACTGCACATCAATATTTTCCAGGATGCATTTTTTGTAGGATTTATTCTAACTCCTGCTTTCTTGTGACATTTCAGGATAGATATTTTCCAGCTATATCCGTTGCATTAATTACTGTTGATGCCCCGATATAATAATGTAGTTGAATGGAATGCAGTATTTCCTGATCACATAGTACCTCACAGAATAAGGCGCAACAGCTGTTTTTTACGATAACATTCTCGAGCCAAAATTAGAATCTGGACGCTACTCGCTAGACCCAGCTGCTTCAGCTAGGCTGGAAATGCAAACCCTTTTTAAAATTCAACGTTGTAAGCCGCCAGTGCGTAAATCACCTAGATACTATCCGAGAAATGGCGGACATGTATTGTTTGTCAAGCGTCTCAATTATCGTGTGAAAGCCATCGATTGCGAAAGAATATCGCAGTAGTAATTATATTGCCTATTATTGTAAAGCACTGACTTCAAAGTCATAATGTTCCCAAATAAAAAGACACCTTCTCGGCAAGATGGTCATAGTTAGGAAATAAGAAAAGTATCTCTGGCAAAGATAATAGGAATTTTATTTGAGCAGCTTGCCGTCCGACATATGGCGTAACCTCTCATTGTGGAAAAACATGGCGCAGAATAAGGCAACACATAGTAGTTAGTACAACAATGGCAAAACGGCAAGCAAATCTACTTTGATAGTCTATCAGTTGCGGCAATCATCAAGAGGAACAAACAGGTAAAGGAGTTGCAGATACTATGGATCAAGCATTTGGATTGCGTACATTTTTACTCTTCATTATTATAGTTTACAGATTGGAGGGCAGAATGCTTGCCCTCATGACAGTCCACTCTCCCGCTTTACGCTTCTGCGAGAAGCCAAATTTGCCAGCGATCAGAACTTACCTCGGGTCAGGATAAACATGGCACGCATACGGTACCCGCGTCATGCCTTGTGTCATTCTTGCCGTAGAGCTATAGCTATGAGGACGTGCGGAGGACCGTTTGATAGGTAATACCTGCCAGGCTGTATGGACATCTGGACAGAAGCAAAGCATTAAACTTACCTTAAAGGCGCATCTAGTTAAGATTTGAACACTTACGTAGACAGATAGATGTTCGATGGCTGAATATGAATATAGCTAATAGGCTATGTCCTAATAGAAGTATTAATATAGATACAGCACGGCATTCTAATTTAACCGAAATTGTGCAAGCAGTTAGTAAAAGCCGCGTCGGTAATCCATACTATAGAAGCGTGCACGTGCCTAATTATTGATGCACAACGTTTTGCTACGAATGCACAGAAAATCTCATTAAACTAAAGGGTTGGCATCTGTGTCAATACTCGTGAAACTTCCTGAAATATCCATAGGACTTATTCACGATTATACACTAATCAAAACTGTATCCCCTCCAATGGTCTATTACGTTGCATATGTTATTCATTAAGCGACAAGAGACCGCCATAGTTGACCTTAACCCGAAATATCGTAGAACGAGATCATCATCGAGTTAATGATCCGAAACTGCGTCGTGGGGGCCCGTTCCGGTTTGATGGATGCTCTCCGTTGTGGCTTGCATCAGATGTAGATAACAACATCTAGAATTTTTCCGCGATAGGCGCGTTAAGGTACCTAGTTACCCTATTGTTTTTATTATTGAACTTTCGTCCGGACAGCATAGTTTAATTGATTTGAACCACCTATAAAATCTATCATATATTCTTCTTCTAAGCTATATAGATAATTGTGAAGTGTGTCTCCTTGATGAACTAAATTAGCTAAACCACGTTGTTTGATGATGAAACTACTTATATTTTGAAAAGACGTATTGTAACATGTATCAATTATGAGGTTAAAAACTTTTACTGTACTTTAGATTTATTCAAAACCGTTGTTATACCATCAACTCATGATCTGCATTTTTTTTATCTGTGTTTTTTGTAGATAATGCCATGAAACAACATGTTTCTATCAGGAAATAAAAAAAGCCAGCTTCAGATCTCGCGGTCTGTTGCGACCATGCTTCAAGAGCAATGGTCGGGGCTAAGGTCATAGGACACATTACAGATTATGACTTCCATATAGTAAAACTATGGGGAAGCCTGTACACGGCACTGCTCGTTGAGATAAAGTCGATATCCTTGTGCTCCCGGAGACATGGCCAACTGGCCAATTTGACTTACCAGGATTTTACCTCTGATTGGAAAGGGCGATCGCTGCAGTAAGATATCAATATTTTACTGCCATAGAGTTGAACACCTCATTTCGCGCCATCATGGAAAACAACATTCTGGCCGTGTGCGGCTCCAGAACACTGCTTGTGGCGGTGCATTTGCAACTCAGTGACAAGGAGTGCACTATAATCTCACGAAGAAGCTTGTCGACAGCCTACAAGCCCTGGTGGGCTCTACTTTCATCAGTCCCATCACCCCCTGGATCAGCCCATCTAAGGCAGTCCGAGAACACTGACAGAGCATCATGGTTGTCTGGTAGTTAACGCTAACATGGTACTAATGTTTGTCGATCCTGCAGAAAGCTCTATCACAGATATTTTTGTAGCTACCAATGATACGACCAACCAAAGATAAAAACTCAGTTGATCTTGGGGTCTATTCGCGTCATCTCGTCGGTATCCTACAATCTTCGATTTGTATAACCCGCCTTAGGAGACATCGGCCACAATTTGCTCTCCATTGCCATTTCGCTTGCCATATCCAGGATGTGTTTAGGCTACCTGTTCAAAAGACATACGCCACCCAGCGCCAGAGGCACCTGGAAAGGTGGAAGGCTATTTTCGTAAGACAGGCCAAGCGTCAGCCACATACGTGGCTTGATCACCGAGGCTTGCATCGTGTCCCATAGCGTCATCAGTGTTCGTCGACCATTTCGCTGGAATGTTTTCATCTGGTGACACCGTACCTCACAGGGTCTGACCGCTCAGTACAGCATAGAAAGAACCGACAACGGGAGAAGGGCTAACCAAGAGTTTTCCGTTCTAAAAGTGACTTAGGCGCTCGAGAGCTTAGGCTTAAGGAAGGCAGTGGGACCGGACAGGATTCGGAACGAACACCTCAAGGCCGCCGCGAAACGGGCATCGTGTTGAACTTCCTTGTTTAACTAATGTTTACATTCCGGGGTCTCTTCTCTTCATTGTCATGATGCAACGCTTCTCGTTAGTTCAACAGCCAAAAGCGACACAAGCCAACCGATGTCGTGGCGCAGAATCGCGAAAAAAGTGATTGCTATAATTTTCGCTTTTATATACTGACAAAGAGACTCAACGTATTTTTGGAAAGTGAGAGTGCGATACCTGAAGAGTAAAACGGATAGTAAGCCAACTCGCAAGGGTGTTTCGGCAACACGTCTGCGTAATGTCTATAGATTTCTCAACTGTCTTCGACTCAGACCCCAGGGAATTTAGTCGACAGTATTCTCATCGACGGTAGCGTTCCCACGAATGTGCTTAACTTAATGGCATCGACATTTCAGGAGAACCTGGGCTACTATCTATGACGGAGCTTTGGAACTGCCAGCGTTCTCCCAGACTACAGATGTGGCCCTACGTGACGTGACTACTTAAGACTTCTTCTTTTTTCCAATCCTGCTTAAAGATCTTTTTGAAAAGTGTATAGGCCCGGAAATATGGTGTATGATATGAAGAAAGGTTCTCCTCTACGAAGATCATTTAGTTATTTACAGGAGCAGTCACTTCCACGTGTAGCAGGCCCTAGCCAGGTTACATCTGCCGTCCCGCAATCAGAACTGAATATCAGCCTAACCAAAACCGAAGCAATGAAGTTCAGGAGATGCGGCGGAGTTGAGCTCGTGACGCACAGTATCTCCCTAACCGACTGCTAGCATATGGTTGTCGATTCCCCCATATAAAGTTACTGATACGTAACGGTCAAAGTTCCTCCCAGCATATTACAAAAAAACGCAGAAAGGCCTTGGCAGTTTCGTCCGGAACATCTAGTCGCCCCCAATCGTCTGTCTCAAACGCTTTGGAACCGTTCGGCTTCGAAAGTTGTACTAGTTATCGCGTACAAGATGTGTTTGATTGTAATCTGAAGTAGAGAATCTGGCGCATTTGAATCAAACAAAGGCCTTGTTCCCAAAAGAGCCTTTGGACTGCAGCGGACAACACCTTTTTTCCGTCACCGTTTTTACCTATCGGCAACTTCAGCGCTCCAACAAAGCAGGGTAAAATGAGGTCGAACATTTGCGCAAGTTGATCTCAAATTCCATCAAACGTAGGCCACGACGGACGAGACCTGAAAAGCCTTCACTGATATAACAGACATGTAGTGACGTGCTGCACGGTGCACGGTTTTCACCATCGCCTATGCAAAGCATAGAACTCTCATAAAAAATAAATACTGTGAGTGCATTAGGTGTAGGCAAACTCGTAACCTGTATCATGCTTCTTACTGCCCACAAGTTCACCCACCGGCCTGGCTCGGCAATTAACTATAATGCAACTACTAGTATATCCAAATAACCTAATAAACCCTAGGTTGACCATTTTAAGAACCGTCTTATGACTTAGCTGTAATCAGGCTCGTAAAGCCTGGATAATATATAATACTTAGTATGCGAAGTTTTTATAAATTAATGCATTTCAGGTATTTGGAATGCTACATGACAAGGATGAATTAATGATCAGTTTGATTAAATAAAAAAGAACAAGAGGCAAACGTCATGCCCCTAAGCTGCGCCAACTTCTAATCATAAATAATTGTCACAACATCTTCTGTTGTTTTTTAATATGAAGCGCTACAGCAGCAAATTAATATAACAGCCCACAATCCGGGGCAGCAGCTGTTGTTAGCGTACCATTACTGCAATTTTTGGAGTGCGAATAAAATGTATAACATCTACAAGCTCTCTCAGACTGATCCTATATGCAGATCTGGTATCTTGCTTTCTGTGCATACGCTCGTCATCGACTTTGTCGCGGAACGTCCGTCGACGTATGTTTATTTATATTACCATATACACACATGCTGATATAACGTGTAGTGTTCTGTGAACTGATTCGTCTCGTCTGGCTTCGCCCCTGTCGGAGCGTTAAACCTCGTGGACTACCAGCGAAGTCTCTGGGACGCACAGATTTAGGCGAACCTGGACGGGTACAAGGCACTTGCATCGCTCCTGGCTCCGCGTAATTTGTACATGACACTGCAGGACCAAAGGCACACACACACTCAGAAAAGAAGTGACCTGTTGCAACTACTCGTAGTCAACGTAAAACTCGTAGTTGTAGCGGCGTCCCTTGAGGGACCCCTTCTTCTCTGTAACGTTTTTGCATTTGCTTGGCGTGCTTCATCTCCGCTATCCCGATGGCGCAGGTAGAGGGTTTCTGTTTGCAACGCCAGCCTGTCTCTAGTAGTAAGCTATGCGATCAGCTACGGCATTGAGTGGCTTACTAGGGCGGCATTTGAACAGGCACACACTTGCACGAGGAGCCGTGGAATATGAAAGGGGATGTGAGGAGACTACGAGAATGCTTGCCTCGCGTTTTCCAAGGCCTGCTGGACATGGAAAAACATACACACTTATTTAATGGGGACGAACAACTGGGTGGCATGAAGTGGGCCGACTCGCCCACCTGACACATGCCCTGCTTGCGATGACTATAAATACGCAGCCTAAAACATTCTGGTTTCTAACTGTGTATTTTTGTACGCCTCAGCGTCTGCTGAACTACGTGTACCGCGAAGCTTTCCCTCATTCGTTGCAAAATTAGGACCTGGTAACTATCATTGCTGCCTACTTCTTGCCTCACCCTTGTGCGTACGTCGCTCATGTCATTCTCAGAGCCAATATTTGATATAAACGAACAACAGGTGAACATTGAAACTAAATGTTAAGCAAGGGTACAGTTTGTTGCAGTTGTAAGTTTCTAGCGGATAGGAAGGCCCTTTTTTCTTCTATTTATACACAGTTGTCATTTTTAGCGTTCTAAATAAATGGATACGCTTGTTTTTGCACGTAAAACATCTTCAAACCCCCAGGCAGTAGAGTTTATGTTATTAATGAACAAATTCACGCATCATGTGTCTATCTGGAGCGGTTGCCGTTGATATGATTACATCCACGAACTTCCGTTGCTGATATTTTTGTGCATCGAACAGTCGTTTCATTCCAGAACTAACAAAGGTACTAGTTTACTAAAAGCGAAAAGCACGAATCTGTTTCGGCCTTAATCCGACGCTCCTACTTCGCGTTTTCTTTACCATCTAAACATGTATAAAAGGTACAATACCTATATATGTTATTGCGCGAGTGCATTGAATGTCGTGAATGATACCCACAGACCTTGACTTGATGATACGTGATTGGCAAGCATACCAAACAATTCCATTGCAAAACAGAGATGGGTAGACATTAAACGTACGCATTGTTTTATGAAGCGGCTATTATCTGACGGAGACAGCGGCAAAGTCTGGGTGGTAGGTGAAAATCACGACCCAACCCACCAAAAAGATATTCTTGTACGAGGTCTGCGTGCGTGTGCTCATTGCCACCAGTACTTTACGAGAAGAACCTTTAGAGTGTAATAGAATGACCTATAATGGTAGCCGTAGCTATTGCCAACCAAGTGCGATATTGTGATGGCAGCTGCAGATAGCCAACTGAAAAGGATGGAAGGCACTTGGCTATTAGCGGTGCCAATAATACCGAACTTTTACTAGAATCTCTTAATTTGCTAGTGTTTATTTGAATATGAGCGATACTAAGACAAACCTTACACAGTAGCCATAGAAGACAAAAATAATCAAATTAAATAACGACTTCGTACGTTGATCACAAAGGTATAGTCCAGGCTATGCTACGGCTGATCTGCGTATGTACATGCAAGGGAATATTTGTGTGCACACCTATTGTCGTCTGTGATTGACAGGTATCGTAGGTAGGTGTATTGAATTACGACGCCGACTAATAATTAATCCATAATGAGAAGAAAAATTAAGTAACGGCAAAAGCAATGCTCTAGCAATTTTTGAGGCTACAGTATGAAGTGAGCTCGACGTAAGGATTTGTAAGATGTTGCCATTAGCGTACAGCTGAGTGGGCATCTCCGTTTTTTGTAAAAAGCGTTTCCGTTAGAGCCAGAGGCGTAAACGACATAATCAGATGTATACTTTCCCACGGAGCTAGTGAAGTGCACGTGTTATAAATAGTTCTAGTATATATATATATATATATATATATATATATGTATAGGTGGAGAGAGAGAGCGAGTTTAAATAGCAAATAGCAAAACTCTAATTATTGACGAATATCAATAGAAGCCGCCCGCAAAGGTATATATCAATCATTTTTTTTAAGCGGCATGACAATTTTGCTTTGTAGACGTTATAATTCAATATAAATGTATATTTCTGTACCTCAACATTGTGGCATATTCCAATGAGTCGACTAAAACTTTCCCCTATCTATATATATCTAGTACCAGATGGATTACGCTAAATGTATAGCCAGACCTTTCCCGTCTACCACTTTATAGTGCATCCTTATAGGGATTGTTGCCTAGGTGTTACTTAAGCGCAACAGCGCCCTTTCCTAGCTATCCGCACCAGGGAATAAGTCAGGCTTTGAACCGACAAATCCTCAAAACTGCCGTATGATTTAGACAACAAGAGAGGCAATTTCATTCAGTTTTGTGTTTTGCTTTTATAAACAATCGAATTTCCATAAACTAGGCCCGTTTTCTTAGCTTAACAAAAACTGCATTTGCACGTACGTGTCTTTGAGTATCGCAAGCATGAGATGTTGAGTTGAGACGCGTCTAAGTTGACCTCTGTCGCATGAGTCTCGATAACCTGACGGCATCATTACCCTTCGAGGTAGTATAACCGGTAGTTCCAATCAGAATCGCTCGTCAGAAGGGCATTGCTCGTGGCCCCTTTGTTTAAGACAGAAAGCAAAAGTGATAAAACGTCGTGGTCAATTCGGAGCACGTATTTTTGTAACCATTCCAAACAATGAATAAGGAATGAAACTTCCCTTTCAAGAAGACTATTCCGGCGGCTGAAATGTACGATAGTCTACATGGCTTCAGCTATATTGGAATATGGGTGCTTTCTGGAATGATGACTAAACCGAAATTGCCACTGGGCAAATAATCAATAGGCACCTCAAACCGTATTTCCTTTAAGTACCGTATTCCTTGTGACGCGGGTCAAGGTCGTCTTAGGTTTATTTTTATTGCCAAAGAATACTGCTCAATGCAACACCTGTGAGAGGTAATCTTTTCTGCGTAGAATCTACGATTCTGAAAACACAACTCAAATATCAGAACCCTGTTAGAAAATTGTTGGAAGAGACGGCATAATTTAATCAGATGGAATAAAGGGTTATCAAAACACATAATAATAACCATGATTGTTGATAGTTCGAGATATTTTGTGCACATGTAAAAGGCAGCCGAATACACGACGCGCAGCCATCCCTTTGTGATATTTTTCAAGTGGATAAATCTTAATAAACGCAGAATATGTACTTACCCGAACACAATCGTATTTCCAAATATACAATAAGTAGGTTTTATAAGGACAAACGGTAGAATCGATTCACGTGTGGTACTCTTTTCTACTTACACTTACAATTCGATGGTCCGCTTGTGAACGCCCTCAACTCGTCAATGGCTCGCATATTGAACATAGCGGAAACACTACAATCATTTCCTGTAGTTCGTCATAAACAGATTCAATATTAGTGGCATATTTAATCATAATAATGTAGCATAGGGCAAAACTTAGCACAATATAAATTACCCAGACCTTAGAAGTTTCGCTATGATTCATACTAATGCTGAGCCAGGGTGTTTCGGGAACTCAGGACAACTTGCTTAGGAATGAAACGTATAGATTTGACGTAGCGACGTGAAAAGCGCAATGGATGAATAGCGCTTATTCCGCCAGCTGTCTAACTCTATTTCAGTGCTTTCGTAGACGATTATGAAACGAGATTTGGGCGGCGGCGGCATCGACGTGAAAACTCAAGTTGTGGTACATTCTCAACGGCGGCAAAAAAAAATGAAAGTACCACTCAAGCAGTTTGTTTTTGAATAGGAAAAAAAAATTAAGCAATATTGTTGGTTGTTACTCTATTGGTTTTGCCCGGAGCGGCGCTCCGCTTGGTGTTCATGGGAGAATTGTTCCTACAAGAGTTACTCCTTGTATTTATTGTAGGGTAACTTTTTCCTTATAGGGTTCCTTGTACGAAAAGTTCGGTGTGCTTCGTTTTTAAAAAAATATCTTCACGTGATTAGCAAAGCTCGCCTGTCTTAAATAATATATAACAAATATATTTTTGTAACATCCTATATAATATGTGTGACAAATCGAGGAAAGTTTTCAACGTGTCCTCGACCGTTTAGTTGGGGTCGCGTTTCTGCCGTTCTTGTTATTTTTCTAAAAAATTTGAAATAATTTTTCGGGGTGCCGATTCCCCCTTTATCTGCGAGACAATTTCCCTCTGTAGCAATTCATAACTCGAATGCAAAACAAGAACTGGCTCTGTTTCTATGATGCTCCATTGCAGTCGAAGGTAAGGGTGTAGCTAATGATTCAACTATGCACGAATTTTTGCATCCTTTTCAACGGCTTAGACGCAGCGTCAACGAGCGGTACCAAGAGTGACACGAAAAGAAGCACTCCTAACAATCAGAAGCAGCTTATTACGATGGCCTAATAGATCGATAGGTACTTGTGTAGCTGGCGCTAACTTACCATCCTGAAAGGTTTTTTTCTACTAAGTTACAGGATGTTAAGACTTTTCCTCTATTCAAAAACCAAAGGGACCTATCCACGCTGCCAACTAGCCTTCAACGTTTCTGGTCGACCTTTTGCTTAAAGCTTTCAAAAAGCTAGATATAGTAGATAGACATTTTTAAATCGATAGATCTCGCTTATTTAGTCAGTCTAATAATCGGAAATTTCGGCCGATGAGGGTAACGCCGATACATTTTCGGCTGTATTAGACCCATGGAGATTGGTGCTCGAAGTAAAGGCCCTTGCTTTGTTTACATGGTGTTGTTGCTGCCAATGTAACCTTACGTATTTTTAATATGAAGAAGTAACCGTTTGAGAATATCTCAAGGGGCTCAAGTGATTCAGAAGAGCGCAGGAGCCTTAAGGCGTCTGCGCCATCTTTAACCTCAACAGAACTGTTGTCCGTTGATAAGATATGCGAGACGCCCCACTTACTTTTAAAATGTCCTGCATATAAATAGGATATGAGCTGAACTGCTATGTGATAAAAAAATGTGAATCATTCTGCCATAAATAATAACAATGATGACGTTATAATAATATAATAATTACTGCGTAGACTGTTTCTTATAATGTGATATTTATATA